>NC_058085.1:196789253-196921381 GCF_014858855.1 Bufo gargarizans | reverse complement strand
AGTGTCATCCACAGATCCCCATAACAGTGCATCAACCACAGATCCCCCAACACAGTGCATCATCCACAGATCCCCCATAACAGTGCTTCATCCACAGATACCCCATAACAGTGTCATCCACAGATCCCCCATAACAATGCATCAGCCACAGATCTCCCATAACAGTGTCATCCACAGACCACCATTAGTTCAAACCCACCAAAAGCACACATTTTGGTTAAATTTTTTTTTTCTTATTTTCCTCCTCAAAAATCTAGGTGCGTCTTATCAGGGGCGTCTTATAAAGCGAAACATACAGTATATATTTATTCGTTTTAGCAATAGTGGAATTCGTATGTGTAAAATATACAAACATACACACATTTGTTTATTTTCAAAATCTAGGTATTTGTTTTAGCTAATTTTGTATAGCAGGGTTTTTTTCTGCGTAAAATATACAAATGCACGTAAAAATTAAAAAAAAACAAACCTGAAAATGTCAAATTTTCTTCAAGATAAATACCTTAGGCGAATAACATTAAAAAAGTCACTTTGAAGGGGCTTGTAGCGTTTTGGTGCTGTACAAGAGTTTTCTGGCAGTACGAGGCATAGAACCAGCAATAGAACAATAGGCCGCCAAAATGCTCTCCAGTCTTTTGAAGTCTTGCGGCAGGCCCAGCCAGTAGATAAATTACATAAATCGCGTCAATTTTCATTGTACAAGTGTAAGGAAATGGTATTTAAAAAAAAAATATGATCTCAATATATGGCACAAAAGAAAAGTCTAAGGTGTCCAGAGAAAAATAATATCAAATGCATTTAGACTGGCTCAGAAATTAATCAGTTATTTGCAGTTAGATAGACCCATTGCTACAACTGAAAAACTGGCCTGGTAAGGAAGGGGGATAAACACTCCGGTAATTAGCTGATTAAAGAGAATAACAGCAAGTACAAAAAAAGTAATAATTTATGAGGTACACAGCATACTGACCAATAATAAGTCCCACAACGGCACAATTAAGAGTGGATTGGTGGTCTTAATTATGCCGTTGTTGGACTTACTATTGGTCAGTATGCTGTGTACCTCATAAATTATTACTTTTGTTTATAATATCTTGCATTGATCCTGGTAGACTTATGTTTTTGCACTTGCTGTGATTCTTTTTAATTTCAATTTACTATCAAGGTCATTTTGTGTATTACTTATATACCTTTTATGTTATATGTATTTTCACTGGACTTTTGGTAACTAGCAATTTCTGACTAGCCCATGCACTTGCACTTTATAGTATTTTCTCACTCCTGGACCACCGTCCTTATGGATTTTAAATGTTTTTTTAAATTGTGTAATTGTGTGCCAATCATGTTTAGATTCTAATTAGATTCTATCGCGTCCCAGGTGTAGTAAGAATGCTGAGTGATGTAGTGCGGCCTAAATGTCTCTTTATGTGTATCACGGTGCTCCTACCTGGATACCGCTGGACCTCAGCCTTTGACTCCGAAGCAATAAACTTGAGTCCAGACCTTGAAATAAAGTTCAATGGCAGCTTTACTTGAATAAACATTTCTTCAAACAGTTTTCGGGCTTTGTCTTGGTTCCAGCAGGCTTTAGCATGAACTGGCAGGCAAACTCAACACTGCTTTATCTCTTTCTCTCTGCTGTACTGACAGACTAGCTTAGTAACTTTGATTTCTTCTTTATGCTGCACTCCACTCTTTAGGCTTCATTCACACGTCCGTGGAACGCGGTCCGTGAGATACCGGTCTGGCATCCTGCTTAGTGCAGGAGAGCACGGCGTCATTGGTTGCTATGACGCTGTGCGCTTTGTGCCGCTGCCGCAGTACAGTAATACACTCGTATAGAGCATAAGAGTGAGTGTATGACTGTACTGTGGCGGCGGCACACAGACCGTGTTCCACGGATGTGTGAATGAAGCCTTATTCGGACTCAGTTTTGACCGAAGAACTATTCTCCTGGCTCCTGAGGCTCCCAAGCTTCTGCCTCCATGACCAGCAGCGCTTAGGGCGCTCTGGCTGGTGGGGGCACATCAGGCAGTGATGTGTCCTTTGTAGATAGAACAAAGTCCAGCTCTCAAGTGGTAAAGGTGCTCTGACCTGCTCTGCATGGATCTGGGCTGTGTTCACACCCAACGTAGATGCAGCAAAAAAGTCCAAAAGGATCCAGCGAGTAAAATAAATTATTCTTTATTTCTTCATTTAAAAAAATGTATAAATAAGTATTCCTCCTGCATACAATCAACGTGTTTCAACCATAAGACAGGTCTTCTTCATGGATTCATAGCATAAAGTATTCAAATACAGGCATGTAACTGCTTTTTAAGCAAAAAGGGAGGAATGAAATCAATTGAAAATGTCAAGGAACGCCTGCAGTACAAGTGTAGGGTAAAATGTGGATATTAACTCTTGATGTACATGCCAGTGGCTGAAGACTGACTTGTACTAAAAAATATATATGAATAAATAATATGATGACACGATGTAAAATAATGCAGGAATGAGAAACAATCATATATTAATAATGTAATAAAATATCTGTATGATAGTTCATTCCATAAGGGTAAGCTGTGTTTAAGGTAAAAATCCATAAAGCTTCTCTCTCCAATAATAATTTTTTGAAACTGCCCCCTCGCTTGCATAATTTAACTATTTCTATACCAATTGAACTGAGGGATGCAACCTTACCATTATGTTGTTCCAAAAAGTGTTTAGATGCGCCAGAAAAGTTACGATTTTTATTTTTGTTAGTGATATCATTCAGATGCTCAAGAAAACGCACCTTCAGTTTTCTTGTTGTACTGCCAATGTAAGCTAAATTGCATAGTGTGCACATGATCATATATATGATGCCCTTCTGTGTTGAAATTTATGTAGCTTTTTATTTTATTTATTTTATTTATTTTTGGGTGTGTGGGAATTATTTGGTTGAGTGAACGTAAGAACAAGTTTTGCAGGGGTGATTCCCACAGGGATAAAATCCTAAATTGGATAGCCATGTGAGCGATTTGGAATAATATGTTTTTAAATAGCTAGGTGCGATTTTTTTACCTATTGTTTGAGCTTTCCTGTAAGACACTCTAAATCCGTCTGATAATATGTGGTGTCATTTTTCATCTTCATAAAGTATTGGTATATATTTATAAATTAAAGAGCGTACTTAAGAAAAAAAAAGAGAACTATATTGTAAACAAAGTGTTGGTGTGAACTTGCTTTTATTTTTGTTCCTGTTTTCATTATGTTCTTTTGTTAAAAGCTCATGTTGTGTTAACTTATTAACACTGTCAGTTGCTTGTTTTTTCATCCAATTAGGGTAACCCCTGGCTGACAATCTATTGTGTATTGCTTCCTGTTCACATTGTTGTATAACAACAAGTACTACCATGGGCCCTCTAATTCCCCACATTTTTACCCAAATGATCATCTGTGGGACCACCTTGATTATCGTATTTGTTCTGTGGACCTCCCCCACACACCTCCAGCAGCTTAAGGATGCACTGCAGTGAACATGACTCCAGGCTGCTAATTGTCTTATCATTATTATTATTATTTTATTTTCATATTATTTTTATGATTTGCTAAATTTTAACCCCTAAGAATGAATTGTATGTGTTTTTACAAGCACTTTTTAAGTAATACATATTCTGCAGCGCTTTACAGACATTATCATTGCCTGCTGTCTTCAATGGGGCTCGCAATCTAAGGTCCTCATGCAACCACGGAAAGAACATACAAACTCCATGCAGATGTCTTTTGTCGGATTCTAATCACTGAGCCACTGTGCTGACTGTAATCACTGTGGTCATACAGTTATTCACTAATTTTTACCTGGGCTACCCTCTATGTAATTCAATTTGTCCCGGTTTTAAAAAATGTCATTAATTTATATAGGTTTTTCTTACACAAGGTGAATCCATCCAGTGAAGTATGTATCTAATTACTTCTAGACACAATTAGGCCTCATGCACACGACCATTGTTCTGGTCTGCATCCGATCCGCAGTTTTTGCGGCTCGGGTGCGGACCGATTCACTTCAATGGGACCATAAATGATACGGTATTTACATTTTTGAATATACAATATAATTCTGCCCATAATTTCATATAAAGGATGCATGGAAGCTGAAAATGGTACAAATAAGAGTAACTAATCTGATAAATAGTATGGAAAATCGGAATTATAACCAAAGATTCACCCCTTCTAGACCCTGCCAATTTTCACCTTCCTGACCCTGCTTAAAGAGGACCTTTCACCACTCCTGACATGCCTGTTTTAATAGTTTAATGCATTCCCCGTGTAATAACTATTCTGCAGAATCTATTCTTTTGTCGGTATGCTGCTTTATTATTTCTACTAGAAGTTATATATGAATTACTATTAGCCTTCGGTAAGGGTACAGAGGGGAGGTAACCAGTTGGGTGTGTGTACCTGCACAGACTGACTCTATCCAATCAGTGCTGCCATTGTCAGACTGTGCAGGTACCCCCCCCCCCCCCCCAACTGGTTACCTCTTCTTTGTACTCTTACTGAAGGCTAATAGCAATTCATTCATAAAGTAGGCAGAGCAGGCACGTGACCTCCGTGAGTTACGGCCACCCGGCCTGCCTGCTAGCTGCTAGTGCTTGCTACAGGAGCGTGACATGAACCGGTAAGTACGGTACACATGGGGAGCACAGTTTAGAAATGATGATTAACACTGCGTATACAGTACATACTGAGCGGATGGGATAATGATGGGGGGGGTCTGTGGATGGCATTATGATGGGGGGATTTGTGGATGACACATATAGCAGTGTCATCCACAGATCCACTACCCCATAACAGTGCCATCCACAGATCCCCCCATCATAATGCCATCCACAGATCCCCCCATCATAATGCCATCCACAGATCCCCCCCACCATCATAATGCCATCCACAGACCCCCCACCATCATAATGCCATCCACAGATCCCCCACACAACTGTGCCATCCACAAATCCCCCACCCCATAACAGTGCATCATCCACAGATCCCCCATAATAGTGTCATGCACAGAGCGCCAATAGTTCAAACCCACCAAAAGCACACCTTTTGGTTAAAAAAAGTTTTTTTCTTATTTTCCTCCTCAAAAACTTAGGTGCGTCTTATGGGCCGGTGCGTCTTATAGGGCGAAAAATACAGTATGTCACTTTATGTGCTATTAACTTTGGAATGCTTTTACTTTTACTTGTTTTTTCATGTTACTTGTAAACTTGAGTAATTTTTTTTTTTACCTTTACTTATAAATAAATTCTAAATTTCCAATTCAGTTTTTAAATGACTTTGAGGGGCTTAAATTATAGAAACCAACCCCTAAATTACACCACTTTAGAAACTACACACCTCAAATTATTGAAACTGGATTTAAAAAACTTTGTTAACCCTTTAGATGTTCCACAGGAATTAAAGCAAAATAGAGGTGAACACTGGTTCCACAATGTAGGGTCTCACATTAGCCATCACAGAATTGAAATAATAACCCTTATTAAAATATAACTTTTAATAGCATTAATTAAATTCCCACACTATTTTCCAAACTGTATTATAACTATAAAATCACAATTGGTCTGTATCTACACAGCGGTCACGCCGGGATGCCTGGAGCCTATATCATCAGCCTCTTACCGGTGTCAGCATCATCTCCCAGGGCTATCCAGTCCGCTATAATCTATGGGCATCACACTGGACACGCAAGTCTCTACCGATTAACTTAAACTGTCATGTAATACATTATTTTAAACATGCCAGTGAGCTTGGAGGTGTGTCATTTTTTGATGACACTTTAAATGGTGGTGTCTGCAGCATTGACCTAATGCAGGGCATGTGAATAAGTCCCTATGGTGATACATCTAATTGCATGGTATTATCATTTATGACCATGTGATTTTTGTATGAATGACCACTGTTTCAAATATATGAATTATATCGTGATCATATCTATCTATCGCTGCATTTTCTTTTTAGCTTCATTATTTCTGGTGTAGGACACCCTGCTGTTTATGGTTTTTGTCCCCTGAGGAGCCTATTACTAACAAGGCGAAACGCGTTGGGACATTATACGTCTAGTACATTCATTTTGTGCACTATTGTTTACGGGGTGCTGTTATACTCTATCACATGGGGGTGTGTTTATGTACACTGGTTGTTATTTTTTGGAAATATATAAACTAGTTCCGGCTCCATATTAGTAATAGCCTTCCTCGTCACCACTATCAGGGTCCTCCAGGGATCTACAGGAGGCACGAGACACGGGATCGCCCCTATCGGGGCGGCAGTTCCGTTTATAGGTAGGGAAACCAGAATAAGGGACGCGGTAGGGATATTGCCCCTTTAAACCTTTCACCTGGTCTGGTTACATTCCTACAACTAACGGAGACCATTAATGTACAGTCGTTTTGATTTATTTTTTGTCTTTATGATTTATTTCTGTATCTAACGGGTCCAATATTTTAATAAATAATATTAAAAGTTATGTCTTAAAATTAATGGTAATTCTGTGAAATCTGCTAAATAATTGACCATATTCTACTATATTCCCTTGAACAGGGTTATGTTCATTCTGTGAATTCTTGTTAATTGGTTAGAACAAATGTGTACATCTTTATCAATACTTGAATAGGGATGGCCGGCTTTCTTAGCACGCAGAGCAATGAAGATAAATGGCTCATAGAAGCGACTGAGATTTTTTATGACAAGGAACTCAGTCTACCCTCTATAACGACCCCCTCCATTAAAACTACCTTTAAAGATCTTTATGAGATACATAAAGAATATATAAAAACTTGGTGGGAAATTCAATCCCTAGACAACTACATTAAGAACTCTATCGTACCACGAGGTCTACGAATTTTTATACGCCCTGCGGCACGAATCAGCAATACTGAACTACTGCTAAAGTGGGAGGCCGAGGCTACGGCGAGTTCGATTAGATTTATGCGCCTACTACTAGATCAAGAAAAATCTAACATTGAACAGTTAGAAAAGCGAAAACAAAACTTGACTGAAACTGCTCTAAAATTTAAAGATCATACAGAATTTCCTAAAAAAGAAATTGAGCTTCAAAACAATATTGATAAGTTTAGGAGTACCCTAGTTGAAAGAAAACATCGACAGTTCACTAAAGATCTTAGTGAATTTAGAAATAACACAGCCTACACCAACACAAGAGCAGATCAGAGGGGATCAATTACTGAAACTTCTGCCTCTGAAGCTGAAAGCTCAGATCCTGAATCCACCTCATATCGTCTCCCCTACCCAAATTCAAGAACACATTGGAGGGGGAGAGGCAGCACAAGGGGGCGTAACAGATATTTGGGACCCAGATCCACCTGGAGGGGTGAACAATATACAGGTACACAATACCCGAGACAATGGGAGCCAGAAAATGTGGGAGGCTCCAGGGTCAGGACACGAAACGACAGAACACAGGAACAAACACAGGAAGGTTGCTCATCGGGGCCCTCTACATATTTTGGAGCATCAGCACCCGATTCCCTCCCTTTTTTAGGCCCACCGCCGGGGAATACCTATTCACTGAGGGATCGTCAACCACCTCAACAACAAAGCAAGAAGTGAACACCATGTTATCTGATACCCTAATCATTAATTTATCAGAGATTCCTCTTTCTAAAGATGAAATATCCATCTTGAGAAAGGGTTTGAGCTTTGTTCCAACTACGCGCTTTAACTGCTTTGACTGGATAAAGGATATTAATCTCTTTACCAGAAAACTTTGTTGGCACAAGATCTTTGCCACATCAGATAGTAAGAGATGTTTGGAACTGGGTATAGACAGAGAAGACCTTGCAAGTCTAGACGATCTTACAAACTTACTAGATGAAAATGAACGACCAATAGGACAAGGCCCTTTCACCTCGTTAAAAAATAAAAGTACCAAAATGCCACCCAAAACTCTCAATGATGCCAATATTGACATCTTCTTGAGATCAGTTACACGCGACCTCGAGAAACTGGAAGAGAGGAGCCCCAGAAAGAATTATACTCATTTGGAAATGACAGCACTACAAAATCTTAGTAAAAATAAAAATATCATAGTCAAACCATCTGATAAAGGGGGGAATATTGTGGTCCTCTCCCTTCAACAATACAGAAACATGTGTCGAAATCTCTTATCAGACACTAACAGCTATGAATTGTTGAGGGGGGACCCAACCACCACTTATTTGGCTGAACTCTCTGAAATCGTACAATGGGGTCTTCTTAACAAATGTATAGACAAAAAAGAACTTGAATTTTTGCTACCAAACAGCCCTAAAATAGCTACCTTTTATGGACTCCCAAAGATTCATAAGGGTACAGTCCCTCTAAAAGGACGCCCCATTGTCTCGGGCATAGATAGTCTCACCCAACATGTAGGGACCTATATCGACCATATTCTTTGTCCGTTTGTGTCCGCCCTACCCTCCTATCTTCGTGATACAACGGACTTGCTCAAAAGATTAGAGGGTATAACCATGGAACCCCATAGCTGGTTTGCCTCAATTGATGTAGAAGCACTATACACATCAATTCCCCATGACAAGGGTTTGGAAGCGGTCAAACACTTTCTCGACTCCCGATCCAGGAGTATGATCCACCATAATAATTTTGTCTTGGAACTAATGAAATTTGTCCTTACACACAACTATTTCATCTTTGAGGACCGTCTTTACCACCAGCTCAGGGGCACCGCTATGGGTAGCCCATGTGCACCGACTTATGCAAATTTGCTCCTGGGCTGGTGGGAAGATCTGATTGTCTTCTCAGAAGCCATGACGGAATGGACCAGGCATATATCTCTTTGGTCCAGATTCATCGACGATGTGCTACTTTTATGGTCTGGAACCGATAAGGAGTTCCATTTGTTCATGGACAAATTGAACACAAACCAAATTGGCCTCTACCTCACATCAGAAATCCATCGTAATAAAATAACGTTTCTAGATGTGGCCCTAGAACGAGATGTCAACAACTATATTAAAACCACACTGTTTAGAAAAAAGACCTCCACCAATAGCCTTTTACGATGGGAAAGCTTTCATCCTAAGCCCCTTAAAAAGGGCATCCCGAAAGGCCAGTTCTTAAGGATACGGAGAAACTGCTCAGACCCTGAAACCTTCAGAAATGAGGCCTCTAAATTATTTTTCCGCTTTAAGGAAAGGGGATATCCAGACCAGTGTCTCCATGAGGCCTGGAACTGGGCAAAATCGAGAGATCGATCCTCCCTCCTACAAACCAAAAGAGACAAGACAATCACTCAAGGGCCCATTCGGATCATTGGCACCTTTGATTCGGAGTCCCAACAGATTCGAGATATTTTGGACCGTTACTGGTCTTTACTCAAAACGGACCCGGATCTGATGAAAGTTTTGCCAGAAAATCCATCTATCACGTTTAGAAGAGGCCGCAGTATAGGAGACACACTGGTTCATAGTCATTTTGATCCACCAGTAACCAGCACCTGGCTTACTAACAGACAAGTAGGCACCTTCAAATGCGGCAAGTGTAAAGCCTGTACCTTCATTTCTCCGGGTAACACCTTTAAAAATAGTTCCGATGACAAAACCTTTTATGTCCGCAGTTTTGCTAACTGCAATACCACTGGCCTAGTATATCTGGCCACCTGTGTGTGTGGCTTGAAATACATAGGAAAGACAAAGAGGATGTTCAAACAAAGAATTTTAGAACATATTGGGGACATCCGCAATAGTCGTGACAAACCCATCTCCCGCCATATTTGGGCAAATCACGCTGGTACTATAGAGGCAATTCGATTTTCCACCATTGAGGTACTTAAACCCACAACTAGAAAAGGGGACATAGACAAACTTCTTAAACAAAAAGAGTCCAAATGGATTTTTAGGTTGAATACCACAATACCGGCTGGACTAAACAAACACATTGACTTTGCGTGCTTTCTGTAAAGAGGTCATAAATATTTTAATTAACTGGGGATCTATGTACCAGTGGTATCATGCCAAGTAATTATATAGGGATCATCTTTCTCCCTATATCTATCTCTATAACGAAAATTAATTGTCTGGACCCACTATAGGGATTGTTAAAAACAGGCCGCTAGGGATTAACCCCTATCTAGCCACCTATTTATTTAATTACAGCAAATATACTCCATCATAAAATCCTCCTTGATGTCCTGTATTCATTGAATTATGCCTGTAAATCTATCCGGATTTATATTAACATAAATAATAGTCAAAAATGGCACATTAAATATAAATGATATTCAATCTTGTTTACAATTCTCAGTAAACCCATATTGAACAGATACAAATGTAATAACATGTACAAACCGGATTCCAAAAAAGTTGGGACACTAAACAAATTGTGAATAAAAACTGAATGCAATGATGTGGAGATGGCAAATGTCAATATTTTATTTGTAATAGAACGTAGATGACAGATCAAACGTTTAATCCAAGTAAATGTATCATTTTAAAGGAAAAATACGTTGATTCAAATTTTCACGGTGTCAACAAATCCCAAAAAAGTTGGGACAAGTAGCAATAAGAGGCTGGAAAAAGTAAATTTGAGCATAACGAAGAGCTGGAAGACCAATTAACACTAATTAGGTCAATTGGCAACATGATTGGGTATAAAAAGAGCTTCTCAGAGTGGCAGTGTCTCTCAGAAGCCAAGATGGGTAGAGGATCACCAATTCCCACAATGTTGTGCAGAAAGATAGTGGAGCAATTTTAGAAAGGGGTTACCCAGCGAAAAATTGCAAAGACTTTGCATCTATCATCATCAACTGTGCATAACATCATCCGAAGATTCAGAGAATCTGGAACAATCTCTGTGCGTAAGGGTCAAGGCCGTAAAACCATACTGGATGCCCGTGATCTCCGGGCCCTTAAACGACACTGCACCACAAACAGGAATGCTACTGTAAAGGAAATCCCAGAATGGGCTCAGGAATACTTCCAGAAACCATTGTCAGTCAACACAATCCACCGTGCCATCCGCCGTTGCCAGCTGAAACTCTACAGTGCAAAGAAGAAGCCATTTCTAAGCAAGATCCACAAGGTCAGGCGTTTTCACTGGGCCAGGGATCATTTAAAATGGAGTGTGGCAAAAAGGAAGACTGTTCTGTGGTCAGACGAGTCACGATTCGAAGTTCTTTTTGGAAATCTGGGACACCATGTCATCCGGACCAAAGAGGACAAGGACAACCGAAGTTGTTATCAACGCTCAGTTCAGAAGCCTGCATCTCTCATGGTAAGGGGTTGCATGAGTGCGTGTGTCATGGGCAGCTTGCATGTCTGGAAAGGCACCATCAATGCAGAAAAATATATTCAGGTTCTAGAACAACATATGCTCCCATCCAGACGTCATCTCTTTCAGGGAAGACCCTGTATTTTTCAACAAGATAATGCCAGACCACATTCTGCATCAATCACAACATCATGGTTGCGTAGGAGAAGGATCCGGGTACTGAAATGGCCAGTCTGCAGTCCAGATCTTTCACCTATAGAGAACATTTGGCGCATCATAAAGAGGAAGGTGCAACAAAGAACGCCCAAGACGATTGAACAGTTAGAGGCCTGTATTAGACAAGAATGGGAGAGCATTCCTATTTCTAAACTTGAGAAACTGGTCTCCTCTGTCCCCAGACGTCTGTTGAGTGTTGTAAGAAGAAGGGGAGATGCCACACAGTGGTGAAAATGGCCTTGTCCCAACTTTTTTGGGATTTGTTGACACCATGAAATTCTGATTCAACATATTTTTCCCTTAAAATGGTACATTTTCTCAGTTTAAACTTTAGTTCCGTGATTTATGTTCTATTCTGAATAAAATATTAGAAGTTGGCACCTCCACATCATTGCATTTAGTTTTTATTCACGATTTGTATAGTGTCCCAACTTTTTTGGAATCCGGTTTGTAATAAAAATAATAATAAATATCTCCACTATAATATATATAAATAATAAATAAAATATAATAAAAAAAATATATATAATAAGTAAAAATTATAAAAATAAATAAATAAAATAATGAATATAATATCTTTATTCATATATAGTAATTCAATCAAACACTATAACTATCATATGTTTTATTATCACATGTAATACCAATTAGGCATCTTCCCTGTACCTAATAATGTGCCCCTTAATACTGTACTGACTCCGATGTGCTCCCTGGCTATTTATATACATTAACATTCTTCTTATAGGATCGCAGCAGCAGACCATACTTTGGCTGGGGAACTTGGCTTCCAGCTGTCTGCTTGGGAAGCGATCGTCTCCAGGGACGCTACCACACATCACATGATTGATATCATGTGACCTGACGTCATACCCGGAAGCGGTGCTTAAATAGCACAGCCGGGAAGCCCTGCATGCTGCCGCGGCTGTATCTACACAGCGGTCACGCCGGGACGCCTGGAGCCTATATCATCAGCCTCTTACCAGTGTCAGCATCATCTCCCAGGGCTATCCAGTCCGCTATAATCTATGGGCATCACACTGGACACGCAAGTCTCTACCGATTAACTTAAACTGTCATGTAATACATTATTTTAAACATGCCAGTGAGCTTGGAGGTGTGTCATTTTTTGATGACACTTTAAATGGTGGTGTCTGCAGCATTGACCTAATGCAGGGCATGTGAATAAGTCCCTATGGTGATACATCTAATTGCATGGTATTATCATTTATGACCATGTGATTTTTGTATGAATGACCACTGTTTCAAATATATGAATTATATCGTGATCATATCTATCTATCGCTGCATTTTCTTTTTAGCTTCATTATTTCTGGTGTAGGACACCCTGCTGTTTATGGTTTTTGTCCCCTGAGGAGCCTATTACTAACAAGGCGAAACGCGTTGGGACATTGTACGTCTAGTACATTCATTTTGTGCACTATTGTTTACGGGGTGCTGTTATACTCTATCACACGGGGGTGTGTTTATGTACACTGGTTGTTATTTTTTGGAAATATATAGACTAGTTCCGACTCCATATTAGTAATAGCCTTCCTCGTCACCACTATCAGGGTCCTCCAGGGATCTACAGGAGGCACGAGACACGGGACCGCCCCTATCGGGGCGGCAGTTCCGTTTATAGGTAGGGAAACCAGAATAAGGGACGCGGTAGGGATATTGCCCCTTTAAACCTTTCACCTGGTCTGGTTACCTTCCTACAACTAACGGAGACCATTAATGTACAGTCGTTTTGATTTATTTTTTGTCTTTATGATTTATTTCTGTATCTAACGGGTCCAATATTTTAATAAATAATATTAAAAGTTATGTCTTAGAAATAATGGTAATTCTGTGAAATCTGCTAAATAATTGACCATATTCTACTATATTCCCTTGAACAGGGTTATGTTCATTCTGTGAATTCTAGTATCAGATTATAAACACTACATTCAGAACATCATTATATTCAGAAATGATGGCGTGATCGCTTCCAACAAGAAGGCCTAAATCGTGAGTGACCACAATAGTGGGATGAATCCTTTGTCTTTTCTCACTATATAGTACTTTGTATCCCTTCAAAGTGATTAAGCTCCAATTGTACTATCTGATTACTGATTTGATAGTTTTGTTTCTTTATGTGGGAACATTTTTTATATATTTATAAAAAGTTTTGTTTTAAGGGTAGATTTGTCCTAAAGTGATACTTCAGGCCAGCTGTCCCTGAATTCTCCCTTGACTATCCCTACCTACAATCTTAGCACCCGCCAGCAGTCACCCCTATCAGAAGTGTACACATCATGGTGCTTTCCACCCCATCATGTACTTCTTCCTCAATGTAATCAATGCCTCCTACTCTTCTCTCATGTGGGCCATGCATTCCAAGGTGGAGCGCATGCCCTTATAGTCTCTATGGGATATCAATTAACTCATTCCTGACCAATCAGACTACATAATAGCACCCAATTATCAAGGCTCATTCATTTTATAACTGTCACATGCACTTGATATAGAGAAATGAGCTCTTACATTGACAGATGTCAAGATAGGATTAATGATCAATAAATATATAAAGATAATTATTCAGAGGCTCACATTGAAAAGGATGGACTTATAGTGGGAGGAGATTATTTCCTTTAAATGGTAGAGAAATATAAATCTACATCATTCTATTGCAATTTATCAGGAGATTATGGGGGGGGGGGGGGGGTGAGATACATTTTTAAAACCCCAATCTGGCTGCTATACAACTGTCTAGGTGATAAGAACATAAATAAGGGAAGGAGAGGATGAGGGGAAAAGACCAATCATTTTTCTGTTGGAATTTAAATTGGGGCTCTCAACTGATAACATAGGGGAGTTGACTCCTGGCACCATTTGAATTGAACAATGTGTGGTATCCAGGATATCTGTACTCCATTAAACGAAACTGGTTGCAGACCATCCTTTCATCCTATTAGAAATACTGGGCATATTCTTGCCCGATATCTTCAAGCTTTCATTGGATGCAGTATCATCACTGTTTTCCATTATCAGGCTTATTCATATGAATCATCCAAACATTAGTTTATTTTTTAGGCCCAATGGATTCCCAGTTTTAAGTTTGTAAATCCATTGGGCCTCTTTTTGTAAGATGCGCCTTTCGGGTGACTGGCACGCCATCTCTACAACCTGGAACTGCAAACCACCTGCATCCCCACTCTAGGACATGCCTTGCTATGGTCATGTCCGATTTATGGGTAATATCCCCCAAGTGGTCTCCAAACCTTCTCCTGAGCTCACTTTTTGTCTTTCCTACATAATTTAATGGACAACTTCATGTACACAGGTAGACAACACCATGAGACTTACAGTTTCCAAGGTCCCTCAGTAAATATTCCTGGCTGTTTCCACCCTGATTAACTCTTTATTGGGTCATGGAATTGTTAGCATCGCGTGCCGCTGTTCCCCTGCTTACCGCCGCTGTCCAGGGGTGATCTCCGGCTGGTGCTTCCCATTCACCTCTGAAGTAGTGATGTCGCGAACATAAAATTTTCAGTTCGCGAATGGCGAACGCGAATTTCCACAAATGTTCGCGAACGGGCGAACCGCCATAGACTTCAATAGGCAGGCGAATTTTAAAACCCACAGGGACTCTTTCTGGCCACAATAGTGATGGAAAAGTTGTTTCAAGGGGACTAACACCTGGACTGTGGCATGCCGGAGGGGGATCCATGGCAAAACTCCCATGGAAAATTACGTAGTTGACACGGAGTGTGGTAAGTTGAATTCGCAAAGCGATTAATATAACCTGCATTAATCGCATTGCGATTACAACTTAGATCTGAGTTCCTAATGGTTGTATTGCTAGAATTGACGAATATAACGAATATAGCACTATATTCTCAATCTTCGTTATATTCTAGCAATACAGCCATTAGGAACCCAACTCTAAGTTGAATTCGCAATGCGATTAATATAACCTGTATTAATCGCATTGCGATTACAACTTAGGTCTGAGTTCATAATGGTTGTATTGGTCGCACCGGCACGTGGTAAAGGGGGATGGGGGTGTGACTCACTGCAGCCTGGTGAGTGGCGGGGCGCCGCGGCAGCTGCCCTGCAGGAGTCTCTGGTGTCGGGAGGAGGAGGTAGGTAGAGCGGCTCTGACTTTATAGACCAAATTATTTTAATAATACCCCAATAATAATAAGTTAATAACCTAACCCCATTCATAAATTACTGTGGATTATTATAGAGACGGCCCCAGGCCAGGAGACATAAGGGGTTGGGTTGAACTGTGGGCTGGGCCCACCCGGCCACATTTAATAATCTTTGCTCAGGGGGGCCCTCATAAATATAGACCCACATGGTGTGGACTGGTCATTTTTACTAAGGAATATATTTTAAACGTTTATGTGCAAAAGAGAAAATAAGAAGTCAGCTCCAATCAGATATCTGCACATAGACCAAGACTCTGGGTCTATGCAGATATCTGATTGGAGCTGACTTAGTGACTTCTTTTTTTTTTCTCTTTATCCCTTTATTATGGCTTCGGGGGGGGGCAGGGATGACACCATTTTCTACCGCACTGGGTGGCACCAGCCATAGCAATGCGACTGTAACCATTAGGAACCCAGCTCTAAGTTGAATTTGCAATGCGATTAATATAACCTGTATTAATTGCATTGCGATTACAACTTAGTCAAATTTGTGACAATGCATCTTCAGAATGAATCTAAGATGGATGCTGTCCCTAAGATGGATGCTGTCCTTGCTATTTGATAGGAGGTGGGAGGGTCTGGGAGGGTATGCTGATTGGCTGGAATGTGTCTGCTGACTGTGAGGTACAGGGTCAAAGTTTTCTCAATGATGACGTATAGGGGGCGGACCGAACATTGCATATGTTCGCCCGCCGCGGCAAATGCGAACAAGCTATGTTCGCCGGGAACTATTCGCCGGCGAATAGTTCGGGACATCGCTACGCTGAAGTCCTGGGCTCTGTCTGTGTGGGTGCTGTTGTTCTGGGATCCGCTACGCAGTTTGCTTTCAGCCTTAGCCACAGCATGCTTGCTGCTTGTTTCCTGCAGCACTTTCTTAAGGGCCGGCATGTGTCACTTCCTGGGCTTTATGGGTTAGGTCATGTGACCTTGCTGACCTATCCTAGCCCTCCTGCAAATATATAAGTGGCTCAGCCCCCTTCCCAGATGCCTCAGTGTCAAGATCCTTGTGCTCTGCTAAGGCTCCTTATAACCACTTGTGTTCCTGACTCGTATTTGTGTTATTGGATTCTGCTACCCATCTGATCTCTGCCTGCTAGCCTTGACTCTCCTGTTGCCTGACCTGTACTTGTGCCGCCTGCCCTGACCTTTCGCCTGTCGGACTACGCCTCTGCCTCATCCTTTGGTCCCGCACTGTTGCTACTGGTAACGACTCCGCCTGCCTGACTACGCCTGTATTTTTGGTACCTTTCCCTGGTACCTTCTGGTCCTCCTGTGCCTATCCTCCTCAAGAGGTAGCGACCTGGTGTTTCCCCTGGGACAATCTGTTCCCACCATCGGGGGTACTGTGAAGAATTGAGGGGTTTACTTAGACAACGCCCTTAGAGGAGGTAGGACACGTGGCACAGTGGGTTCACACCCGCTGGTTCGAGACAGCTGTTATTAAAGTGAATTTTTATTATAAAAAAAGGACAGTGCATAAAAACAATGGGGTTATCATAGAAAATACAACTTATAATATACATATATATATACATATAATGTGAAATAACAGTTTGGAAAATAAAAGGGATAAAAACAGAACTTAATACAGTATGCTTTTTTCCATACATGTGTTAAAAAGGATCCGCAGGTTCCTCCACAAACCCCCCTGCCTGTCATGTGTGAGGAGGCCAGTGAGTATGGTGATGACCTTTTTACAACCCAGTGTTTAGACAACTTCTGTATACAAGGTCTGTCTCAAAATCTTTGTATTAAAATATCTTTTCAGGCATGCATCCTAGCAAATTCGTATTACCCCCGTTCCACTACATTCCAATGTCCTGCACACTTGCGTACCAAACATGGGTGAGGCAATGTCAAGATAGCTTAAGTTATTTAATTTGTCCCTGATACTGAGCTTGGATTGATTTGACTTTGATACCGTAGAAGCATATACATGGCCTGAGCTCTCAGGAGGAAGTACGTAGCCCAAATTTGGATGAGGTCACATAGTTCTTTGATATATATCGTAAGATGGAGGTTCTATGTGTGACCTTGGCTGGAGAGGACACTAACCTTTTCCTGACCCCTCTAATGGTTCTGGTGAAAGATCTGCTGAAAGATTTGTGTTGGACGCCAACGCTATCTTCAGTTTTAATGATAGGGTCTCTGTGAAGTGGTTCCATCTTACAGATTTTATGGATACAATCTCCTGACCTGGCTTTGTGAAGGGAACATGGTGATGACCCACTACAGGAATATCAAGGGAGGGGTGCCTACTCCTAAGAATAATTTTGATATCTGGATACCTGTCTCATCACACAATTTTATATATTTTTTCATGTTTTACCACTTTTACACAAAGTATTTTTGAAAATAAAAATCATGTTTTTGTGTTGCCATTTTCTAAGATCCTCAGATGGTGTGGCAATGATCTTGTGTGGGGGCTTGATTTTTTTGTGGGATGAGATGACGTTTTCATTTGTACAATTTGGGGTGCATAATATGCTTTTTGTGAGGCAAGGTGACCAAAACATGGCTTTATATGGTGTTCATTTAACGTGATAGATCATGTTTTTATAGAGCTGGTCATTATGGACGCAGCAATACTGAATACATGTATGTTTTTTTTTTTTTTTTTTCAATAGTAAATAGCTTATTTTTATAAAACACATTTTTTTTACTCTTTATTTTTTTTGTCCCACTAGGGGACTTCACCTTTTGAAGGTCTGATTGCTTTTACAATGCAGTGCAATACCTGGTATGTTGTACTGCATTGGAACTGTCAGTTTTAGGCCTCTTTCACACTACAGTATGTCGATTTCAGTGTTTTGCGGTCTGTTTTTCACGGATCCGTTGTTCCGTTTTTTTGCTTCCGTTGTGTTTCCGTTCCGTTCCGTTTTTCCGTATGGCATATACAGTATACCATAATTACATAGAAAAAATTGGGGTGGGCATAACATTTTCAATAGATGGTTCAGAAAAAAGTGAACGGAAACGGAAGACATACGGATGCATTTCCGTATGTGTTCAGTTTTTTTTGCGGACCCATTGACTTGAATGGAGCCACGGACCGTGATTTGCGGGCAATAATAGGACATTTTCTATCTTTCAACGGAACGGAAAAATGGAAATACGGAAACAGAATGCAAATGGAACACATTCCATTTTTTTTGCGGAACCATTGAAATGAATGGTTCCGTATACGGACCGTATATGGAACGCAAAAAACGGACCGCAAAACGGAAAAAAAAACGGTAGTGTGAAAGAGGCCTTACACTGTACCTCTGTAGCTGTCAGGCCCCAAGGACTTTGTAAGGTCTCAGGCTGCAATAAAAGCCACTGGCACCCCATGATTGTATCGCCCTGAGCAGATGGGGTGAGAGCTCCCTCCCTCTGTAAATCCCTGAGATGCAGCAATCAGCATTGACAGTGGGATCTAAGGGGTTAATCTGCAGCCAAGTCCTTGCCGCTGATTGAGAGCAGCTTCTGTGCCCTCCTGATCAGAGCACCATAATTTTATGGAGCAGGTGGGACAGTCACTTCCCAGTGTGCTGTACATGTTCAGCGAGGCACAGGAAGGAGTTAAAGAAGTCAATTTCTTAAATGGGTTGTCCAGAATTTTACTATTGATGGCCTATAGGTCATCAATATCTGATCAGTGTCAGGCCAACAACCCACACCCCCATTAGTCAGCTGTACTGGGATGCTGGAAAATGATGAAAGCTTTATTCATCCATCTTCGGCAGTCCCAGACGCTCCATTCCTTTAGTAGTATGGGGTCCCCGTTCTCATGATCTCTGCAGATCTCAGCGGTCGGACCTTCTCCAATCTAATAATCTTGTATCCTGTGTGTGTGTGTGGGGGAGGACGGACGTTTTTGCTTCTTCTCATTCTATCAGCCAGTTATATGCATTATTTTTGGGTACATATATGGTAGCATTTAAGGTATATATATGTTTATGCAAAGACATTCTGCCATTGTTTTATTTCCATATTTAAATAGGTTCCATAACTTTGTCTAGGTCAGTACGAGCAAGAACAGGTGCGGACCCACTCATTTGAAAGGGGCCGCAAAAGATGCGGACAGCACACTGTGTGCTGTCTGCATCTGTAGTTTTGATCCGCGACCCCACAAAAAAGATAGAGCATGTCCTATTCATGCCCTATTTCTGTTATAGGGCCAGCTCCATTCACACAGCCGGTATCTGCAATTTGCGCACTTCAAAACATATACGGTCGTGTGAATGTAGCTTCAGAAAATTCAGAAAATTGCAGAACTAAAATTTCCTTTAATACAGCAGTGTCCCTAATATTTTATTACTATCATTTGGGACCTGCTCATATTGAGAAGACATGTTCAGAATGTAGATGATATCATATATCTTGCAGTACACTGAGATTGCTGTATCTGTTCAATTAGTTGCACATCTGTAAATGTTGTACTAGACAATAGACACGTAATATGATTTACTGGTTTCCTAGAACAGGAAGGATGTACATGGAATGGGAAATGAAATAGCTGACCGCATTCTGAAGGCAAATTCTTAGCTATTGTATATAGAAGGACATATGTATATGACTGGGGATTCATGATGCACGACATATAAGAACATATGCAGCAGACAGCAGCATATATTCTCCTTTACTGTTTATATACCACTATCTGCTCAATTTCTATTAAAGGGCATCTGTCAGCAGATTTCTACCTAGGAAACCGGCTGAGCTGTGCATGTGCGCTTGGCAGCTGAAGCATCTGTGTTGGTCCCCTGTTGATACATACCCCCATTACTAAGCAAAATGAAGTTTCAATATATGTAAATGAGCCCAGGGGCAGACATAGCGCCTGGGCAGGGGCCCAGCGACGCAGGGGGCCTATCCCTGCACAGGGGCCCATCCCAGTGCCAGCAGAGGTGTTTATTTTTTTATCCTATCATATTTTTTATTCCCTACCTCTGCCAACAGGGTTAGACTACTTTCACACTCGCGCAATGGACGGATCCGTTCAGATAATGCAACCGTCTGCATCCGTTCAGAACAGATCCGTTTGTATTATCTTTAACATAGCCAAGATGGATCCGTCTTGAACACCATTGAAAGTCAATGGAGGACGGATCCATTTTCTATTGTGCCAGATTGTGTCAGTGAAAACAGATTAGTCCCATTGACTTGCATTGTGTGTCAGAATTGGCTCAGTTTCATTAGACGGACACCAAAACACTGCAAGCAGCGTTTTGGTGTCCGTCTCCAAAGCGGAATGGAGACTGAACTGATGAAAACTGATGCATGCTGAGCGGATCCTTTTCCATTCAGAATGCATTAGGGCAAAAACTGATCTGTTTTGGACCTCTTGTAAGAGCCCTGAACGGATCTCACAAATGGAAAGCCAAAACACCAGTGTGAAAGTAGCCTAACCTGAAACAAAACAATAGCTGATCTTGAGGAGACCAGCTAAATAAAACATTGTGGAGCCTCATTTAAGAGTCTCAACAAAGCAATCCAAAATGCAAAGCTCCCTGAAAAACAGTAATATGCAAAATAAGTGTGGAGTCCCAGTTATGGGTCTTCAACACAGAGAAAGCCAGATATCCTTCAAAGGAAGGAAAACCGAGCAAAGGGATGTCTCCATTACAGAGATTACCAGATCCACCATATTAAGTGGCCACTCTTTTACAAGCTTTAAGGATGTGATGGGGAAGACCTAAGCCAGTTATCCATCCATAGACAGCTGTTTCGGGGTGTTGCCCCTCATCAGTGTGGAGTAGGATTCTGGATAACCAGGAGCAATGCACTTACTGCGAATCTGCTGCCCGTTTGTGTCTACACTCCATAGCTGAAGGACCTTCGATTAGTCATGTGATCTTTTCAGCAGTGGAGGTAGGACCTGTGATGAGGTTACCTTCATGTGACCAGTGCAGAAAAAGGCAGAGCTCTGCAGTGGAGACCTGTGATGCCATGGAATGAATGTAAGTGTCAGAGAAATGCTGGGAGATGTGGTTCTCCCCATTATATCTCCTCCCTGCTTAGTGGGATGGTAATATGTTATTTAACTAGGACTGTATGTTAGAAAAGCTGGAGGGTTAGGGGGAGGTGTGTCAGTTACATAGGACTGTATGTTATAGAAGACTATAAGAAATATATGTTTTTTACATGGGACTGTATGTTATAGAAGATTGGAGGGAGATGACTGGTGTTATTTACATGGGGCTGGGTATTTTAGAAGACTAGAGGGTAAGGAGTGATGTTATTTATATGGGACTATGATTTGGAGGGGGTGAAGGAAGGGATTTAAGTTATTTACATGGGACTGTATGTTATAGAGAACTGTAAGAAAGAGAAGTTATTTACATGGGACTGCATGGTATTGGAAAACTGTAAGGAAGATAGGTTATTTACATGGGACAGTATCATATAGAAGACTGGTGGGAGTCGACTGGTGTTATTTACATGGGACTGCATGGTATAGAAGACTGGGAGAGAGGACAGGCATTAGAATTTATGGGGGCACTACAAAGATGATTATAACTCGGAGGTACGGCAGGAGGTATTATAATTACAGGGGGCACTGCAGGGAACATTATAAATACTGTGGGCAGTGGTGGAGGGCATTACTATTACTAAGGGCTCTATAGAAGTGCATTATAGATTATAAGAGGTACCCTATAGGGAGGCCTTATGTAAGGCCACTGTAAGGAGCCTTATTACCACTGGGGATACTATTTGGGGGTGGCTTCCGCCTGGAGGTGATCCCGGTGATGTCACTGGCACTAATGGACATGCTTTAGCGCTGCCTTAGCCTGTAAAATGGCTAGGGCAACACTAAAGCCACCCATCAGTGCCGTTCTGTGTTGGGCCCATGTTCTTATATGCCTGCATTATTGAGAAGGAAAAAAATATATTTGAATATATGTAAATTATCCTCTAGGAGCCACGGGGGCGTTACCATTACACCTAGAGGCTCTGCTGTCTCTGCAACTGCCGCTCCCTGTCTACCTTTACAGGGCCTGGCAGTGAAAATGTCATCCCACCGGGCCATGTTAAAGTGCAATGGTGCGGCAGTTACAGAGAGAGCGGAGCCTCTAGGTGTAATGGTAACGCCCCCATTTGTATATAATAAAACACCATTCTTCTCAGCAATGCAGGCACATCAGAACATGGTACCAACACAAATACCTTCAGCTGCCAAGTGCACACATGTAACAAGTCAGTCCCTTAATTGTCCAAGTGTCTGAGGGAGTCCTGAGGGATAGCTGAAAGCCTAGGGAGCATTTTACCATCAGCCATGGACTTCATTGGAGGGAGAAAGCTGGCACTAAAGTGCCTAGGGCAGCATCAAATCTAAATATGGACCTGGCTCCACAGCAGTAGCAGGATGTAGTGTCACACATCACACTGCTGGTCTGTGTATGAGGAGGAGCGGTGCGGCCGGGAATCTGCTGTGCTCCTCCTCCTACACAGAACAGCAGAGCAATGTGTGACGCTACATCCTGCTACTGCTGTGCAGCGCCAGCGGATGAACTGGGATCATGAGGAACTTGGTGAGTATATTTTTTTAACTTCCTGTTAAGGGGGCACATATCTGACCATTACTACTGTGAGAGGGCACATATCTGGACATAACTACTATGTACTGGCACAAAGGGGGAATAATTACTATGTGGGGGCATTAAGGGGACTGGGTGTGTAAAGTTATGCTTTGGGCAGAGTTAGAGCCGTGGCCTAGTATGACAAGAATATATATACATATTGTAAACATATTCACAAGATGTTTTTTATTTGCACATATATGTTAAAATATCTATGTGTGGTTTAGGAAGGGGGGGGGGGGGGGCCCAGGTACATCCTTTGCACAGGGGCCCTTTGCTGCCTGTGTCCGTCTGCTATTCCCAGAAGCTTTGCTCTCTGCAACTGTCACGCCCTCTGCACTTGGATTGACAGAGCCAGGCAGTGAAAAATATCATCATGCCAGGCCCTGTCAGTCAAAGTGCAGAGGGTGTGGCAGTTGCAGAAAAAGCAGAACCTCTAGGTGTAACGGCAAGGCCCTGTTTCTCCTAAAAGCTAATTTGCACATATTAAAACATTGTTTTCTTCAGCAATGCGGGCACATATGAACATGGGACCTAATACAGATGCCATCAGCTGCAAAACACACATGCAACAGAGTTTACTAAATTCCAGATAGAAATGCCGCTTACAAATCAATTTGACCCAAATCAAAAATGCTCAGATTGCCCTAAGTTGGTGTATGATATTGAGTGGCCTCTTAGGACTGTATGCAACTACTTTCTAGCTCTTTAACACCAAGAAGGTCCTAAAGTGACTGCGAGATATATGACTATGGGTAAACTCATGGTTTCTCAGTGGTTGAAAACAGCCTGTTTAATAACACATTGCGCTGTCAGATTTGGTACACTTTTTTAAATAAAAAAATGGTCTGAAATTATCACTTTTAGGAGAAGCCTGCGGATGTTTATGCACACTCTGTAGTATTGGAAGGAGCAATGTCTTGTTCTGAACAAGCAGCCCACAAATTAACCCTTATTGGCAGCAAATGTCTGCCCATGTTTTTCACACCCTCGACAGTGTCAGAAGAAGCAATTGCTTGTTCTAAGCAAAAAAAAAAATGATGTGTAGCTGTGTGGGGGTAGTAGATGTGCCAGTGGTAGCTGCAGCAACAGCAACAGCAGTACAGTATTGAACCTGATAGACAAGTCAGGAGATGTGCGACTGTATAGGGGTAGTAATAGTGGCAACAGTAACCGCAGCAGTACAGTATAAAACCTGACAGATGAGGTGGGAGATGTGTGGCTGTTTAGGGGTAGTAGTAGCAGCAGTAGTAGCTGCAGCAACAGCAATACAGTATGGAACCTGACAGATAAGGCAGGGGATCTGTGACTGTGTAGGGATAGGAGTAGTTACAGTAGTAGCTGCAGAAGTACAGTATGGAACCTGATAGAAGAGGCGGGAGATGCGTGGCTGTGTCGGGGTAGTAGTCAGGGTTGGCCTTAGATTACATAGCACCCTGTGCAAGAAGTCTTTTTGGCGCCCCTAACTCACATATGTCAGCTACAATGTGCGACCACCCCTCCATTCACCACTATGGGATTTTAAAAAATAGCTGAACACTGGCTATTTTCAGAAGTTCCATAGCAGTGAATGGAGAAGATGCCATGCAAGCATAGTAGTTGTGATGCCATACCAATCTCATTACATAAATACAGGACAAAAACCAGGCATGGTAAATAAATACAGCACCAGAACCAAGCATGGTGCATACAGTAAATATGGCACCAGAACCAAGCATGGTAGATAAATTCAGCACCAGGACAAAGCATGGTAGATAAATACAGCACCAGAACCAAGCACAATGCATAAATACCGCCCCACAACCAAGTGCAGTACATAAATACATCACCAGAACCAAGCATATCATATAAATACAGGACCAGGACCTAGCTCCTTACATAAATTCAGCACCAGGACCAAGCAAGAAACATAAATACAGCACAGAACCAAGCTCATTACATAATTACAGCACCAGAACCAAGCACAGCACATACAAAATGCACCAAAACCAAGGTCTTTACATGAGTACAGTACTAGAACTAATAGGGTGCATATATATATCCATCAAGAAAACCTCTAATAAAACAAAGTAAAGAACCCTTAAAAACTCGCAATATTTTTTAGATACAATCCAAAAAGACCTGTAAACACAATATAAATAATGATCAGTAAGACATTTCAAAAATACCAAAGATCAAGATAATCAGAGGAAGAAAAAAAGAAAAGATAACCATGGGGAATTACGAGGTTGGTGAGGGAACAAAATATCTTTCCCTAAGGAGACCCTGTATACTTCTCAGCCCAGAGAAGTCCCCTGAGGGTGGAGACTCTCCGTCCTTGTACCTGCCCTGGAACATCCTAATGAACCCTAATGTGTTCCAATTTCCCTGACAGTCGTACCCCTGCTGCATATGCCGCATCGGTGAAAACATAGATGCCGGCGTATTAACCCCTTGTATGCCGTGGTCTAAGCTGACTGCAGCATTCACAGGTTATACGGAGGGTACGCGTGCCCTCCGCTTCCCCATTGGGTCCCCGCACTGCAGTTACGGGGACCAGATGGCAGAGAAGGCAGCCCAATAGGCTGATGCCTTCCCTTAGGCTGGGTCTTACAGGCAGGCTGTCAGCATACAAGCTGACATGCAATGCATTACAATACACAATGTATTGTATTGCACTGCAGAGGGGATCAGACCCCCAGAAGTTGAAGTCCCAGAGTGGGACAAAAATAAAAGGGAATTTTTTTTTTTTTAAACTGTGTTTTCCATATTAAAAAAATAACATTTCAAGTAAAAAAAACACATAAAATTGTAAAAGAAAATTGAAAATAAAATTTGAAAAACAGACATATTTGGTATCGCCACATCCATAATAACCGGCTCTATAAAAAAAAATCACATGACCTAACCCCTCAGATGAACACCGTCAGAAAAAATAAAATAAAAACTATGCTAAAAAAAAAATTTTTTTTTTTGCCACCTAACATCACTAAAAGTGCAACACCAAGCGATCAAAAAGGTGTATGCACCCCAAAATAGTACCAATCTAACCGTCCCCTCATCCTGCAACAAAATGAACCCCTACCTAAGACAATCGCTTAGAAAATTAAAAAATCTATGGCTCTCAGACTATGGAGACACTAAAACATGCTTTTTTTTGTTTCAAAAATGCTTTTACTGTGTTCAATGTAAATAAAAAACAAAAAAAGTAGACATTAGGTTTCGCCGAATCCATAACAACCTGCTCTATAAAAATATCACATAACCTAACCCCTCAGGTGAACACAGTAAACAAAATAAAATAAAAACTGTGCCAAAAAAGCTTTTATATATTAAAATAATACCTATCAAACCGTAATCTCATCCCGCCAAAAATGAGACGCTACCTAAGACAATCGCTAAAATACATGGCTCTCAGACTATGGAGACTAGAGATGAGCTGCAGGGGTCATATTCGATATTTCGCAATATTTCGTGAATATTTTGTAGAATATTTATCGAATATTCGCAAATTCAAATATTCGTTATATTCTGCAATTTATTTACTCGAAAAATCACCAAGGTAATGTTTGCATAAAATGCAAAAATGCGAATTTCCGTAATGCAAATTTCCGTAATGGGAGTTTTTGTAATGCTAATTTTTATCACAAATTTTTCAATTGTCGAGTAAAAACATGATTCCTCCCTGCTTCTTGCTTGTGGGCCAATGAGTCATTGGCCCACAAGCAACTTAAGCAGGGAGGAATCATGACTTTAGATGGGAAAAATTATGAATATTCTAAAAAACGAATATATAGCACTATATCGAATATATTTGTTTATTCGAATATTCATAATATTCTAAAACGAGAATATATTGCAATATAGCGAATATTCGAAAAAAAACAAATGCAGAGCAATTTAGCTAATATAGCACTATACTAATCTTTTTTTTATAGTTGTTTTTTTTTTCAATCTGAACTTCAGATGAGAAAAAAATTACAACTATTAGACAAAGAAGATTATAGCACTATATTAGCTAAATTGCTCTATTTCCGTTTTTTTCGAATATTCGCTATATTTCTATATATTTTTGTTTTAGAATATTACGAATATTCGAAAAAACTAATGTAAAGCAATTTAGCTAATATAGTGCTATAATCTTTTTTTTTTATAGTTGTAATTTTTTTCCAATCTGTACTTCAGATTAGAAAAAAATTACGACTATTAGACAAAGAAGATTATAGCACTATATTAGCTAAATTGCTCTATATTAGTTTTTTTCGAATATTCGCATTATTGCTATATATTCTTGTTTTAGAATATTACGAATATTCGAAAAACTAATATATTCGATATAGTGCTATATATTAGATTTTTTTAATATTCTTAATTTTTCCCATCTAAAGTCATGATTCCTCCCTGCTTAAGTTGCTTGTGGGCCAATGACTCGTTAATGCAAGTCAATGGGAAAAAGGCCGGACCCAGCGTTCAAAGTGTTCCGGATTTTTGGGCGGAGGTAAAAATACAACATGCTACGGTTTTCTGAAAAGCCTGATCAGTCAAAAAGACTGAACTGAAGACATGCCATGGCAAAGAAGGACTATGCAATTCATCTGATCACTCTTCATAACATTCTGGAGTATATGCAAATTGCTATTATAAAAACTTAAGCAGCAACTTTTCCAATTTTCAATATTTATATAATTCTCAAAACTTTTGGCCATGACTGTACATATGTGTAAACTTTTTTTTGAAGTCTTGACGTCTGGATTTTTCATCTCCAGTCGGAGGCAGTGCCCCCTTGTTTTCTAAGGGGATTTTACATGGAACACTTTTCGCCATATTTTTTTTAGCACATTTATATACTTGTATATGTTAATCATGTCCCCCCTTAGAAGCCTCTTCTCAGCACTAAATAAAATTAATTATTTTAAACTTTCTTTATAACTAATACATTCCATGCCCCTTATCAGTTTAGTAGCCCCCTTTACTTTTTCCAGCTCCAGGCCATCCTTTCTATGGACTGGTGCCCAGAACTGAACTGCGTATTCCAGATGAGGCCGCACCAAATCTTTGTAAAGTGGTAGTATTACATTTCTGTCCTGTGCGTTCAAGCCTCATTTAATACATGACAATATCCTGCTAGCCTTACAAGCAGCTGATTGACATTGCATGCTGTTTGTAACGGATCTCCTGGCACCCCGACCGGGTACCTCCGTCGAATGATGCTCCTAGCGCTTCCCGAGGACTCCAAGCACTCCACTTGACACTGTAAGCGCTGCAGACCTCCACTAACCGCCAAAGCTTGGTTGAGGTCTCACCGTCTCCTACCCACCCTGGACCTACGACAAGGCTCCAGGCTCCAGTGGGTGAACATCTCCTAAATCCAGAGAGCAGGAACAGCTCTTACAAGAGCTAATAGTATAGCAAATCTTCAGCGTATAGCAATCCCCAGTGTCGATCAGTTACCCAAACAACATGATGAAGGGTACAACAGGAACTCTTTATTGAACACACAAGCATTGACTTATACACGTTTTCCAACAAGGTTACCACCCACAGGCTTTTGTAAAAACTACCAATAAACACGTACAATACACTCAGATACTCCCACAAAAAATCCTCCCCTCTGCCTGTGCAAGAATTATCCCACACAATGGGATTATGCAATTGTATCACAGGCAGGAGAATACACAATGTCTTCTGTCCTGGAGACAACCGAGGCGTAATTCAATTATCTCTCAGGACAAAGGGAAATCGCCAATACACACGTGGAGACAATAGGACAGACATCACCACTCAAATATACATTGTCCCACCCTTTACAGTACACATAGACATTTAACATATCCCAAAATGGCACAAATTAGACCAGGGGTTCAAACATTTGTAAAAGTCCTTTGTGAACAAAGGAAGCATGGCTGATGAGAGGGCCCATAATCCTGGGACAAGAGGCTGTCAACCAGGCCTCTCCACCACCCAATGGCGAGGTTGGTTTCGCCACACTTATTTAATCTATGATCTACAAGTACACCCAAATCCTTCTCTACAAGTGACCCTCCCGTGTTACATCCTCTAGGACATATGATGCATGTAGATTATTACTACTACCCAGATGCATACGTTTACCTTTATCCATATTGAACCTCATTTGCCAAGTTTATGACCAAACACTCAGAGTGTCCAAGTCAGCTTGTAGTTAATGGACCTCTTCCATAGACTGCACAGTAATACATAACATGGTGTTATCTGCAAAAATAGAATCACTGCTATTAATCCCACTCTTTATATCATTAATAAATAATTTAAATAATAGAGGACCCAGCACTGAACCTCGGGGTATACCATTTATAACCCGGGACCATTCAGAATAGGAATCATTTACTACAACTGTCTCTGGACATGGTCCTTCAGCCAGCTTTCAATCCAATTAGAAACTATATTTTCCAAGCCTATAGACACTACTTTACCTATGAAACGTCTATGAGGGACAGTATCAATAGCCTTTGCAAAATCCAAGAATACTACATTGACAGCCACCCCAATGTACAAGCTTCTACTCGTCGCCTCAAAAAACAAAAACAAATCAGGTTAGTCTGACAACTTCTGTCCTTGGTGAACCCATGCTGGTTATCACATCATAAGTTATCACTTATTATCACTTATCACTAATATTATTAACAATTAAATAATCCTGTCTATAGTCCGTCAAACCTTTTTTTCTAGAACAGAAGTTAAGCTTACTATGCTATAATTACCTGAGGAAGACCTAAGCCCTTTTTGAATATGGGCACCATATTGCCTTGCGCCAGTCACTTGGAACTGCACCAGTACCTAGAGAAAAGGGGCAGAGCAATAACTGAACTGAATTCCTTAAGAACTCTTGGGTGTAATCCATCTCGACCTGGAGCGTTATTCATATTTACCTTATTTAACTTAGCTTGGACCATATCTTCAGTTAGCCAATTGAGTATATTACTGGTTGTACTAACAGCCCTGGCACAACCGATATCAGCTCATTTTTCTTGTTTTGTACTGTATGTACACAGGAGTGTAATTTTAACAACCGGATCTGGAGAACCTGAGGGAACTGGCTGCATTCCATGCCTGTATGTACAGAGCTAAAAAATCCAGCTCTGCCTATCCTGATCTTCAGTGACCATTCCCCCTTTTAGAGGACCTACCTGCTCCCATTTAGTTTATTTTAGCATTTATATAATTCATTATTTTTGGAGGGGATTTGTTTTGTTCTCTATGGCCATTCATTTTGTATTTTTGCAGATTTATCTCTTTTTTTCTTTAAAGATTTTATTCAGCCCAGCTCGGCTTACCCCTCAGACTTGTATTTTTTTAAATGCCTTTTTTTGTCTTTTATTGCTCTTTTTACAGTAGCTGTAAGCCATGGGGGAGCTTAATTTTAGCCACTTATACTTGTTACCTACAGGAATAAATGTTGCAGTGTAATTACCCAAAGTGGATTTAAAGCTCTCCCATTTATCCTCTGTATTATGATGTGACAATAGATATTCCCAGTTAATATCCTGAAATGCTGCCCTTAAAGGGAACCTGTCACCGGGATTTTGTGTATATTGCTGAGGACATGAGTTGCTAGATGGCCGCTAGCACATCCGCAATACCCAGTCCCCATAGCTCTGTGCGCTTTTTTTTGTGTAAAAAAAATGATTTTATACATATGCAAATTAACCTGAGATGAGTCAGGGACAGGACTCATCTCAGGTTAATTTGCATATGTATCAAATCGATTTTTTTACACAATAAAAGCACACAGAGCTATGGGGACTGGGTATTGCGGATGTGCTAGCGGCCATCTAGCAACCCATGTCCTCAGCTCTATACACAAAATCCCGGTGACAGGTTCCCTTTAACCCCGGAAAATTGGCCTTTTAAAAAAAATATTTATTTTTGCAGAGTTTGCAGTTACAGTCCAACAAACACTGCATTTTTTGCGGCAAGAAAACACTTCAGTGCACCAAGTGGCCAAGTGTCTAGGTGGTGCCCCTTGGTGCACGCATCCCCTCATGTGTATAAAGAATAAAAGTCATTTTTTTTCTTCTTGGGAATGCAGCAACTGATTTTAACGAGACACATAATTTTAATCAGCAGGATCGACCCTATCAGGCAGTATGCATAGTTTTAAAGGGTTAATCCCGCTGGCAGGTGCTCTTTACCTAAAATATCAAAGTAAAAGGAAATCCCTTATGGTGTTTTCTTGTGCTGCTTACAGAGGGCCACATAGGGCAAGAATTTCTGGTTATGTAACTGTTAATGGTCGTTTTCATAAGAAAAAACAACTTTGAACTAATTCTTTCCTATAATATACAATAGCTGTCTCTCTTCCCTCAGTCCAATCTCTCCCTAAAAATGGGACCTCCCTTTCCCAGCGCAGACATCTGGCTGTGTTCCATGCCTTCATTGGGATACTGGAATCCCTCCCAGCCATGTGAGTGTACGTAGTCCTGGACATGATGTTTGTTCTGAGAATACTGTCTTTCAGTTCAGTACCCGTAAGGGCTGTTTCTTGTTAGTCTACTCTGCTGATTTCCTCCCACTCTCGGCTGCGCTGAATTACTTCATTTATTCCCACATAACAACCGCATGATGTATATGAAAAGTCAGAGGTCAGATATGAAAACCTCAGGAAAGGTGCCTGAAAAAAAGACAGCATGGATTCTGAGCTTGTACTCAGGCTGGGATGATGCTACAGATTTCACTTGCTCTGCACCAATTTTATTTAATTTATTTATACTCACTTATATATTTTGTGCAGTTTTATTGAAAATGTCCACAGATCTTATTCAGATGTGGCACCAACCTTATTGTAAGGATTACTGAACTGTACAACATCGAGGTAAAGAAAAAATGATAAAGACACCCAGGGGTGGACTGAGATTTTTCTGCATTTGCTCTTTGATAAAATTGTGAAGGCTTGGTAGGTTTGGCATATTCATTGCCAGACTTTGTGGTGTTAAAAGATACAAGGATTTTTATCTACATACCCCTGTGAAATGCAAATTCTTTGACAGCATGAATTCCACTGCACTACTATTGAAACCACTTTTAAACGGAGCTATAAATGTTATGACCTTGTATATGCTCAAAACCTGGTAATACAGTAAAAAGGAGTTATGTTAGGGTCTATTAACATGGAGCAATGTAGTCTAACTCACCACATGACAAGCAGTGTTAACAACAGTCAGTCTGTGTAAATGAGCTATAACGGGCAATGGGTGTGGAACCACTGTGGTTTGGCTTTAGGCTAAACCTAAGGCTGTAGTCCTGGTTGTTCCCTGTTATTCACCCTTTAACCCCTGTGCAAGGATCTGGACTTTGCTGCATGGAACTAACCAGGCTGCTACCTCCTAGAGTAGTCCCAGTGTAGTTGGCAGCTGACCCACAGGAGTCAGAGACACCAGTGTGAACCACCAAGAGATCAGGCAATACTTATAGTCAGTTGGTTAGCATCTTAGCAGCTGAACAGAATGCGAGAGTGAAGTTTAACACCTGTAATACTGCAAGCCCCAATAGACACAGGGTGAGTGCAGCGATACCCGAGCCCACCCAGGATAGCTGAGTAGCAGAGGACATGCATGGGTCACCAGAGCAAATCAAGAGTAGATTAAAATGTTCCTTATAATTTCGAAAATGTGTCGTGCTCAGATAAACATTTGTCAAGCAGCGCATGGTATCATGGTATATGGCCCTAGCTCCAGTAGTTTAATAATAATTCATTTATTCATAAAACCATATTGAATGCGTAAATGATAGCAACTAGTGAAGTGAATGGTGATGAAATCTCCCTGATCTTTCTGATAGCTAACCATACATAAGGGTCTTTTCACAGCAATGCTGTAAGTTGATCAGCACTGATTTAAAGATCTTTTACATGTGCAGATAATTGCCCAAACGAACTGCAGAGGAATGATTGTTCAGTACGTATGTATGAATGTTGTGTAGCTGGTCACTTTTACATTATGGTCAGCAGCATCTGATGGTGTGCACACAAGTGTGTTTATTGTCTTCTAGGACAGGAGGGTACAGCAAGGTTCTTGCAAAAAGGACCAACCTGGATAATCAAGAAGAATTTTGCAGATGATGCTAGACTCAGTGATGACTAACCTCCGGCACTCCAGCTGTGGTGTAACTACGACTCCCAGCATGCTCCATTCATTTCTATGGACCTCTGAGAACAGCCAAGCAAGTGTGCATCTTGGGAGTTGTAGTTTTACCACAGCTGGAGTGCCGGAGGTTAGCCATCACAGTGCTAGATGATATTTTTCTAATTCCAGAAGTGCACCACCATGTGCAAAGTAGAAGTGATTTACAGTGCAGCAGGTTTGGCCAACACTTACTGAATATAATATACTACCAATGCACTTTCATGTGCGGCCGGCTCTAAATGGGAACAGAAAGGCCCCTTTACATTGCCAGAGCATCGGCCAAGTAATAGCTAGGAAACATTCATAGGAATACTCGATAGCGATTATCTGCCGGTGTGAAGGTGCCGCCCGCCAATAACCAGAAGAATGAGCAAAAAGCTTGTTCATCGGGTAATATGATCGTTTGTGCGGTCACCTACATCGTCGTTTGCCAGCAGTAGATCTTACCATCTAAACAGCACTCGGCTGCCGGCGGCAAACAATGATTCTGTGTGGGGAGAAGCGATGGCATTGGCGATCGCTCCTCTCTATACCATGGAGGGGATCGGTGCATGTAAACACAGCAGTCTTCTTCACTGACTAGCAGGTAATTGTTGAAAAGGAAGACTTGCTTCCCGACAATCGTCTGCTAAGCAGTGTAGCAGTCTAGCAGTGTAAAGGAGCCTTGACCCAATGCCAGACTCCTCTGGCAGAAGTTTATCTCCCGTAAGAACAAAGGAAAGGATTAGGCATTTTTAAATCCATCTTCTTCTATCCCTTATTTGCTGTCAGGGTAGAGGTAACACACCCCCATAACATAAGTTGCTAGGCCTGTCCGCCAAAATTGGTGGATTTGTCCAACTTTGCAGTAATGTGTATGGGCACCTTAAGCATAGTTAATATATCTAACAATTTTCCAAAACATGAGAACCATTTTTAATATCTGCAGATGCTCACCAAGACGACGTATTATTAGTTATCTATACATCTTTAACCAACTTCTATATTTGTTAATTTTACATTTTTAGAGATATTTTACAATTGTCCAAGAGATTCTTGAGCTTCCAATGCTAGCACTTGACTAAGTTGTCTAAAATTACCTTTCTATAAGATTCTCTATAAGGACAAGTTGAGATACTCTCTAAGATTCCATCAGACATCCCAGTGACCTTTTAGTGGAGAAATACATTCCAAGCTTAGATTAGGCAGCCATTTCAGGTCTCCGGATGAGATAATATGGGATTTCTAAGCCTTGTGAGCACTCTCACTACAGGATAGCAACAGTTTGAAGACAGAAATCACTGTGATGGCTGAAGTCCTCTTACTAGCATTGTGCAGTAGTCTGAAGTTGTAGTTATATTTCTGGTGTAGGAACTGTAGATTATAACTGAATAAATATGAAAGACACCGCGCACTCCTTTCCCTAAACCAGTAAGATGCCGTCCATATAAGTTGTACCCCGCACTCTTAAGGAGCGAATAGTGACGTCACTATTCAAACTACGGATAGTTGCGAGTACCAGTTTGATAGTTGCTACTATTTGTAGTTTGTGTGGTCTTGCTGCGATGCCGCAGCCAAGTGTAGAGAAGGAGGGTATAAGTGCCAGGGAGACACTACAGCAGTGATGGCTAACCTTGGCACTCCAGCTGTGGTAAAACTACAACTCCCAAGATGCCCCCCTTGCTTGGCTGCTCTCAGAACTCTATAGAAATAAATTGAGCATGCTGGGAGTCGTAGTTTCATCACAGCTGGAGTGCCAAGGTTAGCCATCACTGCACTACAGCATAACTGTAGATTATAAATTCCATTGGTGCAGGCAGTGGTGGATCACACAAGGAATGTGTATTTTATTGCAGAACCTTTTCACGCTTGAAGGGAACCCGTCACCTAGAAAATGCATATTAAACCACCAGCAGTACTTTATTGCAGCCTGTAGCATGATTATAAAGGTGTCTGTGTCTTTTCTGTACAATGCTCCATAAATCTAAAAAAATACTTTTATTCAACAGGCCACGCTATGTAAACGATAGTCTTGAAGTCAAAGGGGCAGCGGCTTTCTCGCCTGAAGTCAAGCGTGCCCCGTCCCTTTTAGTATTTGATTAATAGGATGTCCAATTCCTTCACTGCTGGGTGCTTGAGCGTAGTCTCGCACATGCGCAGGCTCTAATGTGCGAGTGCCTTATCATTGAGCCTACCTCACAGCGGAGTGGAACAGTGCGCAGGCACCGGCACTGCAGGGTCACAGCGCAAGCACAAGACTACGTTTGAGCGTCCAGTGGTGAAGGGATTGGAATTCCTATCAATCAAACTCTATGGGGCCGGAAAGGGGACGGGGCACCCTTGACTTCAGGTGAGAAAGCCGCTGCCCCCTTGACTTCAAAACTATTGTTTACATAGCGCAACCACCTATATAAAAGTAGTCTTTCAGACTTTTGCCGCATTGTACAGAAAAGACACAGACACCTTTATAATCATGCTACAGGCTGCAATAAGGTACTGCTGGCGGTTTAATATGCATTTTCTAGGTGACGGGACTGCACTGGAGTAATATACACCAGAGGTGCAGCGTAGGCCATCTGTACATCTAAAAAGCAAATATCTGGAAAAGGCGTAAAAATGGAAAAAAAAGGTGCAAATCTGGAATAGACCAAAATTTTTAATTTTTTTCATGTCAGATAACTCATACTGAGTATTTGGTAGTTTGTAATGCCATGCACAGTGCTATTCAATGGAGGTCACTGATGAACAGGTCTGGTCCCATGCCCCTCCATTGGCAACCATGTGGCAAGTAGCGTACTGTACTGTGAGTCTGATAGATTGTACTAAGCGAGAGAGTAGCACTTTAGAAAAGAGGGCATCGGTGCTCCTCTGGTAATAACATTATATTACTAAATGGATGAAATGGTTGTATCTTGCACAAGTGGACGATCCCTTTAGTGATATGCCTCTTTCTCTAGTGTTAACTACCAGTGATATGATTTGACCATTGTCAAAGTTCTAGTATTGCTAAAACACCCCAGGTCAGGGGGCGTAACAAGTAACTATAGAGCTCCATAGCAAAACTTGGAATGGGTGCCATTCCACCAGGACTACTTTCAACATGTTCAGAAAATCTTATGACTGGTCTCCCTAATGCACACATTGAAGTCATAGTACAGGGATAATGCACATAGTGATGTCACAATACAGAGATAATGTACATAGTGAAGTCACAGTACTGCACACATTGATGTCACAATATTGGCATAATACACACAGTGATGTTACCACATTAGAATTATACAAACGGTGATGTCACAATACCGGGGTAATGCACATAGTGACGTCACAATACAGGGATAATGCACATAGTGAAGTCACAGTACTGCACATATTGATGTCACAATATTGACATAACATACTCAGTGATGTCACAGTACAGGAATAATCTACACGCTGATGGTGCCACACTAGAGTTATACAAATGGTGATGTCACAGGTAAGTATAATGCACATAAGATGTCACAGTACAGAAATAATGTAGTGATGTCACAACACAAGAAAAATACAAATGCAAGGGATAATGCAAACCAAGTAGCCAAGAGACTCCATAGTAAAACTTAGAATGAGGTCACAATATATTTCCATCATTTTATCACCTATACATCACTTATCACTTTACAACTGCACGGTACAGCTGCTACGCAGGTAGTTACACCCATGCGCCAGGTGTTGACAACAGCTGGAGAGCCACAAGGGACCTAAGAGCCCATGTGGTTCTGCAGCCACAGATAGGGGAACACTTTCCTAAGTAGCTGAGAAGTGAATATAGCTGTGTCCTTTCTAGACAATGCTCAGTGAGCCAAATACATCAGTGACAGTTGTGGCTCCCTACGCACCCCAAAACAGCTGTCTACGGATGGATCATGGGTCTGGCTATGTTCCTTTGTGAAATCCCAAGACTTGTTGGAAAGTCAGATTTTGGCTCATAGGAAGCCACTTCCAATAGGTGTCACTGGTGAGATTGTTCTCTTCCTTGGGAGATGCCTCTTTGCATATTTGTTTCCCATTGCCAATATGTCTTACCACCATGGAGCACTTCCAGTAAGGCTCCATACAGGACTGGTCTCCTAAGGAGATTCAGCACCCGGCCACGCTTGTATTTTGGAATAAACGTACCGTATGCTGTACACAACTAGCTACATAGTTAAAGTCACTGGAATAACTATGTGTATAGGTTTTTTGCCCCTGTCTTCCCTTCCAATAAAAGGATTATCCCTGACAATAAAATGAACTGGGGCAGTGATGTAGCAAAGAGATAGTCGTTAAGCCTCTAAGGGATTTAGCCAATTCTCCATCTTCAAAGTACAGTATAATCCGAGGTGTGAAGGAAATTGGCAGGGACAGGTTGGCATGTGTAGTAAGCTCTATATATAGCAGCAGCCAACACGCAGCCACCCTCTGTGTTTGCCAGTGTCCTCTGATCTGAACTTCAAAGAGAGAAAAACTGAGAAGTCAAGCAAAAGGCCCCACATAAAGTGGGGAGACTCCACCGCCTGGAGAAAGAGGGAAACAAGAAAGCAAGTCATGTATCTTGCTGCTCAGTTCATTTATTCCAAGATATTACGCAGCAGGGATCGTGCCCTGGAGTCTGAGCGAGAGGAAGATTCTGATCCCTTCTGGAACAGGTTGGGAAATCTGCTGTTTACTCTTAGGAGACATGGGCAATGAGCGAGCCCTCGGTGCCCCTCTGTATCCAGACCCTCTCCTTCCTCCCTTGGGGGCAGTAGTGGCGTGCTTGCTTCACATCGCTGTATTTGTGGTAGCTGTGCTATATAGGTAAATCCCTCAATGCTACTCAATACATCCTGCATTTGTCTGTTTCCAGTGATTCTGATTAGTATTGTGGTACCTGTTTGTGTACAGTGCAATAGACAGTTTGAGGTAGCCTTCTACAATGTCATATGCGGACACTAGGCCAAAGCAGGGTAGTGGCAGTGGGGCAGATTACTAATCCAGTCCATAGTGCAGACAGCGTAAACTTCAAGTCGCAAGATCAACCAAATTTATCACAGTGGTTCAGAATGGAGGATCATTTTTTTCCGCTTTTCTGTTAGTTTCTTATAATGTTCTAATGCCCCTTTCACACTTAGGCCTCATGCACATGACTGGATCCATTTTGCGGTCTGCAAATTCCAGAGCCTCCGAGCACAGATATTGGCTGTGTGCATTCCGTGTTTTCCCATTCTACTCATCCCACCCAATATTAAAAATGTTTATGTCTGCAAAATGGACAAGAATAGGACATGTTTTATTGCTTTTGTGGGACAACGGAATTGACATATATATGTGGACGGCACACTGTGCGTTTTGTTCCTAATTTTATTTTTTTGCGGCCCTATTGAAATGAATGGGTCCACATCTGATACAAAAGAAATGCAAAAAATACAGTTGTGTGCATGAGGCCTAAGCCACGTCCACTGATGAGTGAGGAAGCTTGTTTGTTAGATATGTCTTAGGCTCCATTCAGACGTCCGTAGAATGAGTCCGCATCCGTTCCGCAATTATCTATGGGGCCGGAAGAGATGCGGAGAGCACACTATGTGCTCTCTGCATCGACATTTCCGGAGCGCGGCCCCGATCTTCCGGTCCGCAGCTCCGCAAGAAAATAGAGCATGTCCTATTCTTGTCCGCAATTGCGGACAAGAATAGGCTTTTCTATGGGGGTGCCAGTCAGGTTTATTGCGGATCCGCAATTTGTGAATTCGCAATGCACTACGGACATCTGAATGGAGCCTAAAACAAGATGTGACACTTTGCTCCAATAATGTATCAGATTTTGGCACAATATATGCAAGAATTCAGGCAGAACCGCATTGTCAGCTTAAAGAGGACCTGTCTATTTAAAGGGGTTGTCTCACTTCAGCAAATGGCATTTACCATGTAGAGAAAGTTAATACAAGGTACTTACTAACGTGTTGTGATTGTCCATATTGCCTCCTTTGCTGGCTTGATTCAATTTCCCATCACATTATACACTGCTCTTTTCTATGGCTACGACCACCCTAAAATCTAGCATCAGTGGCCATGCTTACACAATATAGAAAAAAACGCTGGCCTATGTGCACTGCTAGCAAGGTGGATAGACCTTTAGGGGGATACATCCCTCTGAGAGTAGGTCTCGGGAGAAGAGAAAATGGGGGGAAAGGGAAAAATAACGAGAATCAAGTACCACTGAGTAAGTGCAAATAATGTATAATGTGTCGGTATTATAGTGTAAAGGCGTCCTATATTATTCCGCTACTAGGTAATTGGGTTGTGATCAGAAAGCATTTCTTCCACCAACAGACAATATAGTATTAAATGTATAGTAATATTAGAATATATGTGCTTTTAAAATATTTGAGAAATATAAAATATATTAGTTATCATTTACTTCACTGGGAGGGGGCCTGAAGGATAAACTCCAGACACCGACAGGTCCCACCTCCCCCACTGAGATCGCTTGAAGAGTGTTAGAAATTGATGTCAGTTTCAGGAGGCAGCATCTTCACCAATAACCTTTAATAGTTAGCTCAACGTGTTTCTGGGGTTACAGACAAATCCTCCTTCTTCAGGAGCAGTATAACATTAATAAAGCAATGTACAAGACAAACATAATCACAACATACAGCTGTACCCCTTTAAATAGTGGTTGTTTCTCGCAAAGTTTACAATGTAGGTTCAGAAATAAGGTGATGCGTTCCAGCTTGGAACGCATAGGACTTCTGGTAGGGGATCTCAGTTTAGATTGATGAATACTTAAAGGGGTTGTCCAGGTTCAGAGCTGAACCCGGACATACCTTCATTTTGACCCCGGCAGCCCCCCTGACATGAGCATCAGAGCAGTTCATGCTCCGATGCTTTCCTTCAGGTATAGGCAATGTATGGCAGGGGTTAATGCCTCTTATGCTCCTATAATATGTGCCTGGAGAATCTGGCAGGTATCTATCTTCTGCTCTGTCTGTTTCCTGACTAGATGAGGAGGAATTTGGCTTCTGGAATTTGGCTTCTCCTGGACTTCTCCTGGAGGTGGCTGCTTTTCTTGTCAACCAGCTGAGGCTGATGGCTCAGGCTGGGAAGGGTGATCTTTACCTCAGCCGAGGCTCGATCCTGTCTCAGGATCCCTGTTTCTGGGAGCTCCTACTAACACAGCCTTCCCCTAGCCGGGGTGGCAGGAAGTGGGAACATTCCACACCTCCTTAAAGAGGGGGGGAGCCTAGATTGGAATGTACTATTCCAGTCTAGATATGCTAAACTGATACTAAACACATTGCTGCCACCTGCTGGTGTACATGGAAATTACAGCAATTATATGAAACAGGCATGGAAAATACATATAAGGATACAAATGCACAGTTAACTTACACAAGATGACAATACATTTACACCTAACATATTGTAGCAGGGAAACGGAAGTTTAGTGACATACTTCAGGATGTTACACGTGCTTTCCACAGTATTTAGTTAATTATGAATAAGAATAGTGTGCCTGGGACTGTATGGGTAGAGCAGAGAGGAAGAAAGTATGCTAATTATGCAAGGACCTGTATTGGGAAAATATAGGGAGTAATGAGGACGAAGAAGAAATAAAAATGAACAGTGATTTGGACATCGAAATTATTCACTATCTATCCAATAGCTGGAATATATAAAATATAAAAAATATATATATATAATGTGGGGATTCGCTTTGGTAGGCAGGGTAAGCGGACGCAGTACAGAGGCAAAAAACAAGGTTTAAATCAAAGTTCAGTGTTTATTCACACATAGCCAGAAAACAAGCCAAAAGAAAGTGTTCAGTCTTGGTGCCTGTTCACACCACACAAAGTTCACAGTGCAAAAAGACGTCACCTGGTCAGCAGATGATTTTCACCCAGAGTCCGCAGCAGTCTTTAGTGGCCTGTTTCCCCAGCCTATGGCTCACACAAACAGATCCCTCAGTGTCTCAAACCACAGACTCCTCAGCTCCTCTGTCATGGAGGATAATCCACCACCTGAACATGCTGGCTGGGTTTTTTATATTCCAGCCAAAACCCGGCCTGGAACCGTGGGGAACAGCCACCCACCCTGCTCTTTGGCTGCTCCCAATAAGAACCGGCCCGGATTGGCTTTACAGCCATTCTAACAGTTGAAGTGTCAGATTGCACTACAGACCTGACACTTCAGGGAAAAACCCGGTTCTTACCTCACCGAGGCCAGGAACCTCGGTGACACGTATCTTCCGTCAAAGACGGCTCCTTGTTCCTTCTTACATACCTCCCCCCTTTGTTCAACCCTGAGGGGGTGAACACTTGCCAGACAGTGTACGCGGGATAGGGCATCCGCGTTTCCCTGTAACCTGCCTGCCCTGTGTTCCACGGAAAACTTAAAATTTTGCAAAGATAAGAACCACCTGGTGACCCGAGCATTCCTCTCTTTGGCCTGGCTCATCCATTTCAAAGGGGAGTGGTCGGTCACCAGACGGAACCTTCTCCCCTAAAGGTAGTAGCGGAGAGACTCGAGTGCCCACTTGATGGCCAGGCACTCTCTCTCCACTATACTGTACCTAGTCTCGGCTGGGGTGAGCTTCCGGCTGAGGAAGACAACGGGATGCTCCTCCCCGTCAATATCTTGAGATAGTACAGCACCGAGACCTACCTTCGGCATCGGTCTGCACTATAAACTCCCTTTTGAAGTCGGCGCCACCAAAACCGGGGACCCACACAGGGCCGACTTCAAAGCGGAGAAAGCCTTTTCCGCCTGCTCATTCCAGTGGACCGTCACTGACTTGCGTCCCTTCAAAAGGCCTGTCAATGGTGCGGCGACTGTAGCAAAATTGGGGACAAACCTCATATAGTACCCCACCATACCCAGGAACGATTTTACTTGCCGAGTAGAGACAGGTCGGGGCCAATTCCTAATTGCCTCAATTTTGTTCACCTGAGGTTTGATCACTCCGCGCCCAATGACATACCCCAGGTACTTGGTCTCTTCTAACCCTATCGAGCACTTTTTTGGGTTAGCGGTTAAGCCAGCCTTCCTAAGGGAGTCCACTACAGCCTGGACTTTAGGTAAGTGACTTTCCCAGTCGTTGCTATGGACAATGATATCGTCCAGGTACGCTGAAGCGTATCGACGATGTGGACGGAGTACAATATCCATTAACCTTTGAAACGTGGCGGGAGCGCCATGTAGACCAAAGGGTAATACCTTGTACTGATACAGCCCCTCTGGCGTGACGAAAGCCGTTTTTTCTTTGGCAGCCTCCGTCAAGGGTACCTGCCAGTACCCTTTGGTGAGGTCCAACACAGAAAAATACCGGGCTTGGCCCAACTTTTCAATAAGCTCATCCACTCGGGGCATGGGATACGCGTCAAACTTGGACACCTCATTAAGTTTGCGGAAATCATTACAAAACCGCAATGTCCCGTCTGGCTTGGGTATCAATACTATCGGACTGGCCCACTCACTTTTTGACTCCTCGATGACACCCAGCTGGAGCATTAGCTGCACTTCCTCCGTGATGGCTTGTCGCCTAGCCTCGGGTACCCGGTAAGGTTTTAACCGGACTTTCGCCTGAGGCTCAGTGGCAATGTCATGCCGGATTACGGACGTGCGTCCATCTGTATTCCGACTAATGAACTCCCTGGCTTCCTGAGCCTGTTTAGAGGAGAGGCTGTCAGCAATTTTCACTGTGACAGCCGCTTCCCCTGCTTCAGACTGAGGGGCCAAAACCGCTTCCCCTAGGAACCCTGGTCGTGGGCTGTCTTCCGTACAGGTTTCCCTTTCCTTCCACGGCTTGAGCAGATTCACATGGTACACCTGCTCCAGCTTTCGCCTCCCTGGCTGGTGTACTTTGTAATCTACTGGTCCAATTTTTCCTAGTACCTCGTAGGGCCCCTGCCACCTAGCTAGGAACTTACTATCTACCGTTGGTACCAGAACCAACACCCGATCACCCGGGTTAAAGTTTCGGACCCGAGCCTGCCGATTATAGACCCTACTCTGGGCTCGCTGCGCTGCCTCCATATGCTCCCTAAGCAGAGGTAACACTGTTTCCATCCGTCCCTGCATCTGGGTGACATACTCAACTACACTTTTGTGCGGTGTGGTTTGTTGTTCCCACGCCTCTTTGGCGACGTCTAATAAACCACGAGGGTGTCTGCCGTATAGTAGTTCGAAGGGCGAGAACCATGTAGAGGCCTGGGGCACTTCTCGCACTGCGAACATGAGATAGGGCAGAAGAAGGTCCCAGTCCCTCCCATCCTTAGACACCACTCTTTTCAGCATATTTTTTAACGTCTGGTTAAACCTCTCTACCAGGCCATCCGTTTGCGGATGATACACGGATGTCCGTAACTGTTTTATTTGGAGCAACTTACAGAGTTCCCTCATGACCTTGGACATAAATGGGGTCCCTTGGTCAGTTAGAACCTCCTTAGGCAGACCCACTCTAGAAAACATTTCCATTAACTCCTTAGCTATGAGTTTGGCTGACGTATGACGCAATGGCACCGCCTCCGGGTACCGCGTGGCGTAGTCGAGGATGACCAGGATGTGCTGGTGCCCTCTAGCTGACTTCGGTACTGGGCCTATAAGATCCATAGCGATCCGCTCGAAGGGAACCTCAATAATCGGGAGAGGGACCAGAGGACTACGGAAATGTGGCTGGGGGCTGGTTATCTGGCAGGTTGGGCAAGACTTGCAAAACTCTTCTACCTCTCTGAACACACTGGGCCAGTAAAACCGCTGTAAAATCCGGTCCTGCGTTTTCTGCTGGCCCAGGTGTCCCCCCAAGAACATGTTGGTGGGCTAATTTCAACACGAGCTTGCGATATGCCTGGGGCACCACCAGCTGTTCAATATGTTCACCCCGTAGTTTATTTACCCGGTACAGCATCTCCTGTTGAACCACAAAACGGGGGAACATAGATTCGGCCCCCGGTTGTTGCGGCTCACCCTCAACTACTACCACATTTTCCCAGGCTTGAGATAGAGTCGGATCCTGGTGTTGTGCTGTACCGAAATTATCCCTAGAGACATTGAGGTCTGCCAGCTCAGGACCCGGCGGCAAATCCTCTACGTCTCCCACCATCACACTTAACGGGGTTGTCTCCCCCTCTTCCACCGAAGTGGCGGTCACCCCTACAGCTGGTCCTTCTGACTCTGGTTCCCAAGGTTCTGGCCTCCCCCCTGAGTCAGGCCACTCTGCTAGGGGTACATCTGTCTCCCGGGTAACTTTCGTATCCGGCCAGAGTGCCGGGAACCCGGGGAAGTCTCTCCCAATGATCAATTCATATGGTAGCTTTGTGGCGACGGCCACCTCATGCATCCACCTGCCGGCCACCATTGACAGAGAGACCCGGGCGGTGGGATACTCCTTTAAGTCCCCATGTATGCAAACAACACCGACTTTTCGGCCAGTATAGTCAGCCGGCCGCACCAGGGCAGCTCTTACCAGGGACACCAGGCTCCCTGAATCCAGCAGAGCCACCGCCAGAGTGCCCCCCACTTCCACCTGGCACAGGTGGCTATTGTCCATAGTCTCTGAAGTTTCTGTGGCACACAACATCCTGGCATATAATGAGTGGCGGAAGCCATAGTTGGTGTCCATGGGTTCCCCCCGATGGGGACAGTCCGCCCTTATGTGTCCAGGCTCCTGACAACGCCAGCAGACCACCGGGTTTAGGTCGGCAGGGGGTACATCCCGGGCGGGTCTAGCTGGCACCGGCCGCCGGGTCTGGGGTGGAGTTTTCCGGGGTTTGACTGGCCCCCTCCCAAAAGAACCCCCCTGTAGATTTCTGGTGGCCTCATAGCGCTCCACCAGGTCGACCATCTCCAGGGCATTATTCGGAGACACCTGGCCGATCCAGTGCTGGAGAGGGTACGGCAAAGCCCTCCAAAACACATCCGCCAACAGCCGATCCAACATAGCAGTGGGAGTCAACATGTCCGGCTGCAGCCATTTTTGCAAACGGTGCAGCAGATCATAATATTGTGGTCTAGCGGGTTCAGCCGGGTTAAATTCCCACCGATGCACCCTCTGGGCCCGGACCAATACATTCACCCCGAGTCTCGCCAGGATCTCACCTTTTACTGTCGGGTAGTCGGCCGCCTGATCATCGGGGAGATCAAACAATACTTGCTGGGGACCGGACGCTAGGAACGGAGCAACGACCTCAGCCCACTGGTCTCGGGGTAACTTTTCCCTCACGGCCACTTTTTCGAAGACCGCCAGATAGGTCTCGACGTCATCCGAGGGGGTCATCTTCGGAATCGCCGCGCGGACAGCTTTCCGGGCATCGTGGACATTCTGGGACGCTCCTGAAGCCTGCAACGCCATCACATGTTGCAATAGCAGCTGGTTCGTTTCTTGTTGCTGCTTGTTAGCCTCCCGCTGCTGCAAGTTAGCCTCCACGAGGGCCTTCACGACCGCCTCCATTTTGTCAGGGGATACGGGTCGTAACCTTGCCGGCTTAATGTAGGACATGCACTTGTGCCCGGATAAACAAAAACTTTTCGGCCTTCAGGCCTGCCTCACTGCGTTTGCCAGCATCCGACACCAAATGTGGGGATTCGCTTTGGTAGGCAGGGTAAGCGGACGCAGTACAGAGGCAAAAAACAAGGTTTAAATCAAAGTTCAGTGTTTATTCACACATAGCCAGAAAACAAGCCAAAAGAAAGTGTTCAGTCTTGGTGCCTGTTCACACCACACAAAGTTCACAGTGCAAAAAGACATCACCTGGTCAGCAGATGATTTTCACCCAGAGTCCGCAGCAGTCTTTAGTGGCCTGTTTCCCCAGCCTATGGCTCACACAAACAGATCCCTCAGTGTCTCAAACCACAGACTCCTCAGCTCCTCTGTCATGGAGGATAATCCACCACCTGAACATGCTGGCTGGGTTTTTTATATTCCAGCCAAAATCCGGCCTTGGAACCGTGGGGAACAGCCACCCACCCTGCTCTTTGGCTGCTCCCAATAAGAACCGGCCCGGATTGGCTTTACAGCCATTCTAACAGTTGAAGTGTCAGATTGCACTACAGACCTGACACTTCAGGGAAAAACCCGGTTCTTACCTCACCGAGGCCAGGAACCTCAGTGACACGTATCTTCCGTCAAAGACGGCTCCTTGTTCCTTCTTACAATATATATATATACAGGGCTTTTTTTCTCAAAGAAAAGGTGGTGGAACTCACCCCCCCCTCCCCTGGCCACGCCCCTACCCACCCCTAGGACCGCCCCCTAAAACCGCCCCTTTAGAGAACAGGGATGCAAGTAAAATTTGGGGGGGCTATAAAAGTCCAGCCCAGCAAAGAAACCCCCAGATGGGGATGGCACTGTTAATGGGGGATCTGGGGATGGCATCCACAGATCCCCCATCCTATAACAGTGCCATCCACAGACCCCCCCACCCCATAACAGTGCCATCCACAGACCCCCCCACCCCATAACAGTGCCATCCACAGACTCCCCACCCCATAACAGTGCCATCCACAGACCCCCCCTTTAACAGTGCCATCCACAGACCCCCCCCCCCCCCCATTGCGGCTCCAGTACAGACTAATTATAAAATGTGTACAATTAATAAGGATTCTATTCATGAGGCCCCCTCTGTAGTAGAACATTCAATATAGCCATCCTACTCAGTCTCACAGGGCTGTTATCTTAATGCAGGGCGGCCGGGCAGACGAGCGGCAGCGTCACTGACTGACGTCACGTGCCTGCGCCGCCTACTTTATGAATGAAGTAGGCGGCGCAGGCACGTGACGTCAGTCAGTGACGCTGCCGCTCGTCTGCCCGGCCGCCCTGCATTAAGATAACAGCCCTGTGAGTAGGATGGCTATATTGAATGTTCTACTACAGAGGGGGCCTCATGAATAGAATCCTTATGAATTGTACACATTTTATAACTAGTCTGGAGCTGGGGGCCAGAGCACAGTGAACGCACCGGCCCCCAGCTCCTCCTCCCAGTCCCTCCCCGCTGATACATCGCAGCCTGAGATGCTGGAGCATCGCAGGCTGCGATGTCAAAAGGTGGCGGAACGCCGTTCCGGTGCGTTCCGCCAGAAAAAAAGCCCTGTATATATATATATATATATATATATATATATATATATATACAGTACAGACCAAAAGTTTGGACACACCTTCTCATTCAAAGAGTTTTCTTTATTTTGATGACTATGAAAATTGTAGATTCACACTGAAGGCATCAAAACTATGAATTAACACATGAGGAATTATATACATAACAAAAAAGTGTGAAACAACTGAAAACGGTTGGAATATTCTAGGTTCTTCAAAGTAGCCACCTTTTTCTTTGATTACTGCTTTGCACACTCTTGGCATTCTCTTGATGAGCTTCAAGAGGTAGTCACCTGAAATGGTTTTCACTTCACAGGTGTGCCCTGTCAGGTTTTATAAGTGGGATTTCTTGCCTTATAAATGGGGTTGGGACCATCAGTTGCGTTGTGGAGAAGTCAGGTGGATACACAGCTGATAATCCTACTGAATAGACTGTTAGAATTTGTATTATGGCAAGAAAAAAGCAGCTAAGTAAAGAAAAATGAGTGGCCATCATTACTTTAAGAAATGAAGGTCAGTCAGTCCGGAAAATTGGGAAAACTTTGAAAGTGTCCCCAAGTGCAGTCACAAAAACCATCAAGCGCTACAAAGAAACTGGCTCACATGCGGACCACCCCAGGAAAGGAAGACCAAGAGTGACCTCTGCTGCGGAGGATAAGTTCATCCGAGTCACCAGCCTCAGAAATCGCAGGTTAACAGCAGCTCAGATTAGAGACCAGGTCAATGCCACACAGAGTTCTAGCAGCAGACACATCTCTAGAACAACTGTTAAGAGGAGACTGTGTGAATCAGGCCTTCATGGTAGAATATCTGCTAGGAAACCACTGCTAAGGACAGGCAACAAGCAGAAGAGACTTGTTTGGGCTAAAGAACACAAGGAATGGACATTAGACCAGTGGAAATCTGTGCTTTGGTCTGATGAGTCCAAATTTGAGATCTTTGGTTCCAACCACCGTGTCTTTGTGCGACGCAGAAAAGGTGAACGGATGGACTCTACATGCCTGGTTCCCATCGTGAAGCATGGAGGAGGAGGTGTGATGGTGTGGGGGTGCTTTGCTGGTGACACTGTTGGGGATTTATTCAAAATTGAAGGCATACTGAACCAGCATGGCTACCACAGCACCTTGCAGCGGCATGCTATTCCATCAGGTTTGCGTTTAGTTGGACCATCATTTATTTTTCAACAGGACAATGACCCCAAACACACCTCAAGGCTGTGTAAGGGCTATTTGACCATGAAGGAGAGTGATGGGGTGCTGCGCCAGATGACCTGGCCTCCACAGTCACTGGACCTGAACCCAATCAAGATGGTTTGGGGTGAGCTGGACCGCAGAGTGAAGGCAAAAGGGCTAACAAGTGCTAAGCATCTCTGGGAACTCCTTCAAGACGGTTGGAAGACCATTTCAGGTGACTACCTCTTGAAGCTCATCAAGAAAATGCCAAGAGTGTGCAAAGCAGTAATGAAAGCAAAAGGTGGCTACTTTGAAGAACCTAGAATATGACATATTTCCAGTTGTTTCACACTTTTTTGTTATATATATAATTCCACATGTGTTAATTCATAGTTTTGATGCCTTCAGTGTGAATCTACAATTTTCATAGTCATAAAAATAAAGAAAACTCTTTGAATGAGAAGGTGTGTCCAAACTTTTGGTCTGTACTGTGTGTGTGTATATATATATATATATATATATATATATATATAAAAAGGGGGAGGAAACTTAGGATAGGCCTAGATGTATACTCAAACTGCACATATAGACCTATATGGCATATGGAACATGAATAAAATTGTAATAAAAACTCGCAGAAGAATGTTAAAATTAACAGAAAAATATTTACATGCCTCTGAACATAAAAACACTGTCATACAGTAGGTACATAAAAATAACACTTTTCATTGTTAAAACAATAAATATAGACTAAGGACGGTAAAAACCCTTTAGATGAATTGGATGGATCCATTGGATCGAGTGACTCATCTGGAGAGTTATAAAAAGGGGGGGGGGGGGGGAACATTGTGTCCTGGGGGTGTGTGGGAGTTCTGTAGCTGGTCCAGATGCTTCCCTTATCATTATAGGGAGGTCAGTTTTTCTACCCATTCAATAATTGGTGTATTCAAGGGTTTCATTAAGTCCAAAAGGTGTTAAAGTATTTAACCGAAAGATCAAAAACATTTCATTGCGGCTCAGCTGCTGGAATGAGTTGGGGACCCATTCTAGTGGTGTCAACTTCAGATGTGTTGGGTTTCCCTGATGGGTCCTTGCAAAATGTTTGAATGTTGAAGCGATGTTCGTTCATCCTTTCCCTCAGTGTCTGTGTGGTGCAACCTACATAGCTTAGGTTACACGGACTTTCCAGCATGTAAATTACGTTGGATGTGTCGCAGTTAATGTGTTGTTGTATGGGGACCAGATCTTTAGTGGTGTGGATGATTATTTGTTTAGTTCCGTGATTGATGATATTGCAACATTTGCACCGTTTGGTGCCACATTTGTAAGCTCCATTCTGGGGTTCCATCGGCCCAGATTTTATTGACTTGGCATTTTGTTGGTAAGACATTTTGGGACAAGAGGGGGCTAGAATACTTTTAAGTGTCTTGGCCCTACGAAAAGTAAGGATTGGATTCTTCAGCATAAGTTCGACTAGGATGGGATCTTTTTGTAAAATGTTCCAATGTTTGGCCAAAATATGTCTGATGGTCATATGTTTCGAACTGTAGCCAGTAATTATACTAACCTTAAAGGGGTCATGGTCTTTTACCCATGTTGGGGTAGATGAAGGCTGTCCCTCTGGCTTGGAGTGGAGACCCTTTTAACTGAATCCTCCACAATTTCTTTTAGGAGAGCCCTTTTTCCAAAATCTTGACTTGTTCCTTCATGTCATGGTCATTGGAACAAATCCTTCTGACCCTCTTCATCTGGCTGTAGGGTATAACCTTTTTTTCATTTTTGATAGTGGCAGCTTTTGTAATCACACTTTTTGCATCAACGTCTTTAAAGTACATTTTAGTGCATATCCCCCCCCAGTGGCACCTATCCACGTATTTCACTAACCATGGGAGAAGGCTTTTTCCCAAAACCTTGAAATATAACCCTCTATCTTTTTTCCCCTCTCTATGTGCGCTGCCATAATCAAAGTCACCAGTGAAATATTTTCCTATAGTTTAGAAGCACGACCACCACTGCTAGATTGCACGGTGGTCATAACCCCTGGAAATGAGTAATGTATAATGTGATGGAAAAATGAATCCAGCCAGCAAAGAAGACAATATGGACAATCACAGTACATTAGTAAGGGCCTGGTACTAACGTTCTCTACATAATAAATGCCATTTGCTGAGGTGAGACAACCAAATCAGTATGCAGGTTTCCTGAAACCCGGCAGTTAAGCTGTTTGAAGAGAACACAGTGCTCTTATGAGAGCTACTTTCTCTTCCCTTTTTACCTGCTTGCCGTCACAACTGCACCTGTGAGCAGAGTAATTACAGCTCCTCAACCAGTGTTACTCCTACCCACTGAAGTGGATGGGACGGCTGAGATGTAATTACGATGTCGGCAGCAAGCAGGTAACCAGCGAAGAGAAGGCAGTGCTTGCACAAGTGCTGCGTTCTCTTCAAACTGCTGATCGGTGGGGGTCCCGGGTGTCAGACCCTCGCCAATCTGATATAGATGAGCTATCCTGATGATAGGTCATCAATATAGGAAACCGGACAACCCAATTAAGAAAATGCTCCCTATTTTGTATAAAAGGCAATTCTGGAACATGTTTTATCTGGGGTTTTTTTTTGCCATAGCTACTTTATTCCACTTGTAAATGTATGAAAATGCCAGTGGTTACATTCAGTTGTTGTTTACATACATTTCCAGAAGAAATAACAGAGGAATATCAAAGCACAGGTTTATAAGAATATTTCCAGAATATTTAATTTATTATACCAGTATTTGAACAGACTTAACAGGACAGCTAAAGAAGTTCTCTGCAAACATCTGAAGCTCTGCTAAGGCCCAACAGTCCGGCCACTGCTGCCGATTGCACGATGCAGGCCACACCCACTGATTTTTCATGCTGCCATTGGCTGAAGCAGGTGAGTTTGGTCTGTATTTGCAGCAGACTGGCCTTACCCTAAGGCTCCATTCACACGTCCGCAACGAAGCCGCAAAACACGGGAATCGGCAATGTGCGTTCCGCACATTGCCGGCACTAATAGAATATGCCTGTTCTTGTCCGCAATTGCGGACAAGAATAGGACATGTTCTATTTTTTTGCGGTACCGAAGTGCGGACCCGGAATTGCGGACCCGGAATATAGGAATGAATTGGTCCGCAATTCCATTCTGCAAAATGTGGAACGAAATTGCGGACGTGTGAATGGAGCCTAAGGGCTCATTCAGACGGCCGTATGCTGTCCACAAAAATACGGATCCGTTTTTTTTGTGGACAGTTCAGCATGTCCGTAAAAAAACTGATTGCATTCCGTTTTTTTGCTGATCCATAGACTTCAATAGGGCCATGTCCTGATTTTCACTGTCAAGTATAGGACATGTTTAATTTTTTGCTGAGCTGTGCAATGTAAGAAAAGGTCCCCATAGAAATGAATGGGACAACATCTAATCCGCAAAAAAACTGATCTGCATTTTTGCGGACAGCATACGGCCGTCTGAATGAGTCCTAAGACCTATTTACCATTGATCATGATTGATCGTTCCATCATAAAAATGATTATTTTGGCAGCAGGATCAGTGATGTAAATATCAGTGGCAGGGACATTTACAACAGGCATTGCATCCTAGTCTGCGGCTTCCACGAGAGCTGTCACTAGGCAATAGTGATGCTCCTTGCCTGTCAATCCCTGGTTAAACTGGTTGTATGTAGCTTTTGCATTGAAATTGAGATGATTTGGAGGCATGCTGGAAAGATGGATGTGCCATAGATGTAATCATATCTGAAGTTGTCTTTCTCATAAATAAGAGTGATCTGGTGGGAATGACTGGACAACAGCTGGAGGGAGAAGGATGAAATCTCTGTGCCAGCAGGTCGCCATTTAATAGCTTTCAAATTATAGATTTAGGATTATAGATATAGACTCTGTTCACACTGGTGTCATGAGTTCTGTTTTTACAGAAGTCATGAGGGGTCCAACATGATCAGTTTTTTTTATCGACTTAGATTAGACAGGTTTCCATCAGGCATCTGTTTGCTGAATACAGCGCTACAGCATGCACGCTCATCTAACTATCCAAAAACAAAAGCTGGACAGAAATGCAAGTGTGAACAGAGTGTTAGCTGTATGTTGGCTTAGGGATTTAGGCTAGGTCTACACGACGACATTTGTTGCACGACAAAAAGTCGCGTGACAGATAGGGCGCAACATTTGTCGCGAAACATTTTGTTGCACTAATGCACTGGAATGGATTTTCTGCGACTGTTGCAGTGCGACACCATAGATTGCCATTATAAAAATTGTTGCGCGACATTAGTGCAACAAAATGTTGCGTGACAAATGTTGCGCCCTATCTGTCACGCGCCTTTTTATCGCGCAACAAATGTCGTCGTGTAGACCTAGTCTCATCCTACTGTCCTTCACTGCCATCTTTACTAGCATGTATATTTAGAAAGTGACATGGGCGACAGCCATGGGGCGGAACGCAGCATTGTGCACACTGTCTGCCACAGGCTATTTATGGGACTCCTTTGGACACTATCCCGTTTTTTATGTCAATGGTTTTATCTGTTATCAGTTTTGGAAACCTATATTCTACTTGTGAACTATTTCATATTATGGCTTTTTTCTCAAGCAATTTCAAATTGAAATTCTAACAATGTTCTCCTTATCGATTGTAAATATTTTCTTCTGCTCTAGAAGCTAGCTAGTAATGGCATTAACAGCCTTTTGTGGGTTGGAAGTTACAGAGACCTCAAAATGGAGGCTACAGGTCTGGCCCAATGGAATGATTAACTTGATATCATTCAATATTACTGTATATATGTATATAGGGTCATATGTAGGTTCCTTGGGTGCAGAAAAGGAAATTGCTCTAAGTCGCCCCCTACAACCTGTACAGAACATGTGATGAAGTTGTTCTGTGTGACACTTCATTGCCCCACTACTAAGAGGATCCTGGGGTGTGCTAATCCAATGTGTGTAGGTACATGTATATCTATCAGTAAGAGGAGACAGTTCTGTAACATTCTTCTCAGATTGAGTGAGTACTTCCATATACTTTAATATACTGGTACACTTACCCCATGAGGATAAGGACGGGATTTATAGGACGTCAATAAAGTGATATCATTCACAATAAGAAAGGACCACAGTGTGATGACACAAGTTACAGCAACATTTTCTATGTGTTCAGTCAGTAGAGGCACCACTGGTGGTGGACATAAAAATGTAGAGTGCCCAAGGAGAGTCAGGAGCTCCCTGTGCATGTTAGACTATTGGCCAGTCTCTTCAAAAATGGTGGGGTTAGGCCACAATAGTAGAATGTGTATGGGGGCCTTACCTTTGCACATACACAGTATAAGTAAATCTGCCTCAATATGTTTATGCCACAAAACGGATGTCATCAGGTAAGGCCAGATCTAGTCTTTGCAATGTAATCCATGCTCATACTGGTTAGGTAGAGAAACTCCTCTGAATGTGACATCTTAAATAAATTAAACTATCAACTATTTCATTTGGCAGTCAATTTGCATTAATGTCCAGGGCTGCATTTTTGTCCTCTGAGTCACTGTATTATCAGTTCTGCCTTATGTGATACAATTGCAATTCTCTTTTTCTTTCTTCCTGTTCCAGCTGTGTCCAGAGTTTGGTCAACAAGTAGGTTCCTACGTACATATCCTTAACTCTTGCCTGCTTGTTGTTTTTTGAGCACTTGCTGTGGGTCTGTCAAGCTCCTCAATTGGTGGCCTGATAACAGAAAATACATACTTTACTAATTCACTCCTTGTGTCTGCTCTTGATGAGGGAATGTTTCCAGCCATACATGTGCAAACCAATAGGCCAGAAACCCTATCTATCATCATTCAAACAAATGACATACACGATATGATCCAGAGCACGTCAGCATTAAAATAATTGGTGAATTGCGGAATTCTACAAAGCCTGAGGTGATGTAATAAAATGAACAGAGGACAGTTATAGCAAAGAGTGTGGGAGAAGACAAAACATGTCTAAAGGAGAAACCTAGTTAAAGCATTGAGGCTTCTTCGTTACTGCACATAACATCTGAGAGCTGGACTCTTCTCATGATTGGGCTGTAAATCTTCAAGGTTTTACACTCTTTAGAAACGATAGGGCTAACCGCAAAGGTGTATGTCTGTATGCTAGGAGTGATATGAAAGTAAGTGTGAAAGAAACAATTCTGGATGAAGGTTCTGAAGAAGTAGAAACTTTGTAGGTGGAATTGCATAGGGAATAAAATAATGAAAAAATTAACTCTTGGTGTGATATATAGATTTTAACTATTCAAACATAGATTGGGAACGTGATTCTGCCTCTGCTGCAAAACCGAGAAAATTCCTCAGCTTTTTGCAAGGTAATTTTATGGGCCAGTTTATAGAAGATCCTACTAGAGGCAATGGTCTTCTGGAGCTAGTAATTTCTAATGATGCAGAGCTTGTAAAAAGTTTCACTGCCCATGAAAACCTTGGTAACAGAGACCACAAAATAAATAAAGAATAATGTCGCACTAGAGTGAGGTGGAGATCCACCTTCCACTTCCACTAACAGACAACACCCAGTCTGATAAAAGTGAATAAATGAAAAAATGGAAGTGGGGCACTCTCTATAAGTAAAGGGATCTTTTATTAAACATAATATAATAAGGTCAATAATACATTTCCACAATAAAATCGACAAAGATAAAATTCGACAATCCTATAAAATTCAACAAGGGATGCAAACAATATATGGATGCAAATCCCGGTCTCAAGGGCTGTTATACGGACTTAATTTTCGCGCCACTGAGGAAGGGGTCATTGCCTTAAATCCCCGAAACGCGTCTGGTGCTAATCCCCCCATCACAAAATAGGATATTGCCAGACTGAGGAGGCTTGGACATACTTACAAGTATAACGCCATTATATGAAAGACATCAATACCACGTGGAGTCGAGCAATCTACCGGCGCGAAAATTAAGTCCGTATAACAGCCCTTGAGACCGGGATTTGAAAGATCACACGCCGAGTCGAGGGCTCATTGTCCAGTACAAGACCTCCGGTAAGACAGCGCATATCCTACCCAAGCGATCGCTTTTATATTAATACAGCGGGATGCCGCTGTGCACATAAGTATTCGAATTTTAGTCGTTACAGACTGTTTAAGGCTACATATGCCTATGATCTCGATTACAGGAATTCACATGTACTAAAGAACTGGCCAATATTTCGGTAGCAAGCGATTATATTACCAGCACTTTGCACCAAAGAAGTATATCTATATGCCAAAGGATCGACTATAATCCGATTAATATAATCGATAATAAGCGATTATTCTAAAAGAACTGAAATTGTGCATTGGAAAAACGCACTATTACCAGTCAACAACATACTATTCGATCAACATCGAATATTTGAACTTATTGTTTAATCATTCGTATATTGGGATCTTATTTTTTATGATTTTATGATTTTAACTTATTAATAGTATTCTCTGCTGCATCCATATATTGTTTGTATCCCTTGTTGAATTTTATAGGATTGTCGAATTTTATCTTTGTCGATTTTATTGTGGAAATTTATTATTGACCTTATTATATTATGTTTAATAAAAGATCCCTTTACTTATAGAGAGTGCCCCACTTCCATTTTTTCAGAGACCACAAAATAATTATATTCCAACTAAACAGTAAAAAAAACTAACTCGGGTTGGTAGGGCAAAAACACTTATTAAAAACAAGTTTTTTTCGGGCCCCAGCTCACTGTAGTAATCATATCTAACCTGTAGGCAATGTTAAACTATAGAAATCATTTGCAATCCAGCCTGTAGTACTTACTACAATCTTCCGTAGCAGGCAGGAGGCCGGGCGGACGGCAGCGTAACTCACTACATCACGTGCCTGCTCCTCCCACTTCATGTATGAAGCAGGCAGCGCAGACGCTTGACGTAGTGAGTAATGCTGCCGCTACCTGCTCGCCCGGCCTGCTACCTGCTACAGAAGATTGTAGTAAGTACTACAGGCTGGATTGCACATGATTGCTATACTTTAACATTGCCTACAGGTTAGATATGATTACTACAGTGAGCGGGGCCTGATGTAATAGAATACAGTGACTGCACCAGGCCCCTCTGCCATTGCAAAACCAGATGCCCACCCCCTGTATTGGGGGTCATTCCCTACACAGGGACACTGTTATGGGGGGGTATCTGTGGATGACACATAGCATAAGATGCTATATATGTGTCATCCACAGTTCCCCCCCATAGCAGTGTCATGCCATCCACAGATGCCCCAATAACAGTGCCATCCACAGATGCCCCAATAACAGTGCCATCCACAGATGCCCCCATAACAGTGCCATCCACAGATGCCCCCATAACAGTTCCATCCACAGATGCCCCCATAACAGTGCCATCCACAGATACCCCCATAACAGTGCCATCCACAGATCCCCATAACAGTGTCATCCACAGACCCCCATAGCAGTGCATCATCCACAGATGCCCCCATAACAGTGTCAGGCACCGACCCCCATAACAGTGCATCACCCACAGATGCCCCCATAATAGTGTCATCCGCAGACCACTATTAGTTCAAAACCCACCAAAAGCACACCTTTTGGTACAAATATTTTTTTTCTTATTTTGCTCCTCAAAAACCGAGATGTGTCTTATGGGCCGGTGCGTCTTATAGGGCGAAAAATACTGTAATTTTAAAAAGGCGAATTTCCCAGGGTTGAGCGCTGCACTTCAGGATATAGACTGGGAGCAACTATTGCTACATAATGACACTAATGCAAAATGGAAGTACAAGCAAATATAATTAAACTCCACATGGTTTACAAATAGTGTAAAAAGGGCAATAAATGACAAAAAGAAAGTTAGATAGAATTATGAGAATGGAAGATATGATGGCCTCAGAGTCAGGTACTTGCTCCACCTTTGGCTCGTTATGGCTACCTTGGGTTTCCTTTAGGGACTCGGCCTCTTGCCACAGTTGGCTGGAGGGATATCTATATATCTAATCTTATCCAGAAACATGTAGTTCATGCATAAGCCTTACAAATATGCCTCAACTAAAGCTATCGTATAAGTAACAGCAGCTAGAAATAATTGAACAGTTACAGTATGTGAAAGACTGACATAAAAAGGCTGGTGTTTTTTTGTTTGTTTTTTGCAGTTATTGCTGCTGAATTGATTCAACCAGTTATTAGAAGGATTATCTAGGATTAGAAAAAACTGTGGCCCACATTTACTAATGTGTCTTGCCCCAAGAACCTGTCAAAAATTGGCAATTTGGCACAACTGGTATTTCCACACTTTCTGATCTTTTTCAACTTGCTTGGAAAGGGAGTGGGGGTTTCATGTTACCTATCCTAAGACACTTACTAGGGGAATCCTCTCCTTAGCAGCATAGACGGACATAAGGAAGTGGGTGTGTCTTTCTTCATTGGCTGTCTCCAGAGCTCAGTGAGCTTCTGAGCTCTTTTCAGAGGCCCTTCCCCATCTAGGTCTGAGTGCTTGAACACTGCAGAATGCTTAGCATCTCAGACAGGGGCATAGCTATAGGAAATAGCGGTCACTACCGGGCCCAGGAGCCTGAGAGGGCCTAAACACCCTTGTGCCACATAAGAAGACACTGGTATTATGGAAAGAGCATGCAGGTCAAGTTACACCTCTGGCTGGAGGGAAAGGGTTAGGTCAGAATTTGGCATGGGAGGGGTACCGTTTCAAATTTTGCCTCAGGCAGCACAAAGGCAATGTGTTTCCCTGCCCCTGGTCACAAAGCAGTAAGGGGGCTCAAGCTGAACTCTTGCACCAGGGCCCATGAGCCTTTAGCTATGCCCCTTATCTCAGACATCTTCCCTTCAGTACATAGTAAGCGCATTTCTTACTCCAGTGATAATAGAATTCATTCATGAAGAGCTTGAGGGGTTCTGCATGTGTTGGTTTTAGTTTGTTTATTAGTCAGCATCCTTCCCTGGACGGACTCTGAATTAGTTTATCATAGACTCTACCTCCTTTGTGCTATAATCAATAATGTCTCTTGTGTTTTGAATCTTTCTTCTCTCTATGCTGTCATAATAATATGCATTCTGGGCCCTACATCTGTGTGTTGTGAGCATAAAATATCTGTTACACACTATGGACCAGATTTATCATTAGCTCAAGTCAGAATAATGGAGTGAAAAAGTCGCAAAAATTTGCGCAATCGCTTAAACTGCGCAACAATTTGCGACTTTTATTCGCTCTGCGCTATGCTCGCCAGTTTTCTGAAAGTGGGCGTGTTTTCTTATGTAAATGAATCTCTAGACAGATTTACTATTGCGACTATTTAAAAAGTCGCAAAAAAGTCGCAAAGAAATGTGCAATTTCACTCCAGTGAGGACCATGCTTATCTTATGCGACTTTTTAATAGAACATGCAACATTTTTGTAAAGACATGCGACTTTTGTAAAGCTGCTTACTGACGGATAAACTGCTACCGTCAAACCACATTTTTTTACAGTCTTAAAGGGCCGATCATAAATTTGACTTGGCTAAAACTGACGTTAGCCATATATGAAAGTGGAGTGAGCTGTCAGAGTCATGATAAATCTGGCCCTTTGTGTGATGTAGATAGGGGCAAGGATTAGGCTAGGTCTCATTGGTGATTGGCCTAGCAGTATGGAAAGGAAGTCTAGAGCAGTATAGTACTGGCAAACTGCTTTATTAGGAGATGTTCCTGGGCTTGAGGATAACTGCTGGATGCAGGTGCAGAACACTAGGGTAGCTAGAAGTCATACAGTGTGAGAATCCATTCCAGCCTCCCCCAGTGCTCTGGCCCAGGGACGTAGCTATAGGGGGTGCAGAGGTAGCAGTCGCTACCGGGCCCAGGAGCCTGAGGGGGCCCAAATACCCTTGTGCTGCATAAGAAGACACACAAAGCACTGAGGGAAGGGGGGCCCAAGTCTAACTCTTGCACCAGGGCCCATGAGCCTTTAGCTACGCCCCTGCTCTGGCCTGCATACAGTATCTCACAAAAGTGAGTACACCCCCAACATTTTTGTAAATAGTTTATTACATCTTTTCATGGGACAACACTGAAGATATGACACGTTGATACTGGGTAAGGCTACTTTCACACTAGCGTTCGGGTTTCCGTTCGTGAGCTCCGTTTGAAGGAGCTCACGAGCGGACCCGAACGCAGCCGTCCAGCCCTGATGCAGTCTGAATGGAGGCGGATCCGCTCAGACTGCATCAGTCTGGCGGCGTTCAGCCTCCGCTCCGCTCGCCTCCGCACGGACAGGCGGACAGCTGAACGCTGCTTGCAGCGTTCGGGTGTCCGCCTGGCCGTTCGGAGGCGTGCGGATCCGTGCGGATCCGTCCAGACTTTCAATGTAAGTCAATGGGGACGGATCCGTTTGAAGATGCCACAATGTGGCTCAATCTTCAAGCGGATCCGTCCCCCATTGACTTTACATTGAAAGTCTGAACGGATCCGCGCAGGCTACTTTCGCACTTGCGCACTTGCGAATTTTTTTAAAGTTATTAATGCAGACGGATCCGTACTGAACGGAGCCTCCGTCTGCATTAATATGAGCGGATCCGTTCAGAACGGATCCGCCCGAACGCTAGTGTGAAAGTAGCCTAAAGCAGTCAGTGTACAGCTTGTATAACAGTGTAAATTCAGTGTGCCCTCACAATACCTCAACACACAGCCATTAATGTCTAAACCGCTGGCACCAAAAGGGAGTACACCCCTAAGTGAAAATGGCCACTTTTCAATCTTCCACTCCTCCATGACAACATTACATAGCTGGTGGATGTTAGAGACCTTGCGCTCCTCCACCTTCCCTTTGAGACGCCAGTCTTCGTCCCTCCTACGCTGGCGGTTCTTCCACCTCAGTTATGTAGAGCAGCCAACTCTACATAACTTGTCTAAACACTTGCTGGCATGGATTTTGACCATTTTCTATGCCTAAAACAGGTGTAGAAAATGATAAATGAGATGAACCTGCCCTTTTTCCCTCCCACACCATGCCCCCTTTCTTAGACCTGGCATAAGCGGGGAAACAGGGGAAAGATTTGCAGATTGCAGAGCAAATAACCTTTGCGTCGCAATCTGCAACAGATATACACCAAAAAGTGGTAAATATCTGTTTGTAAATGACCGCCATAGTGCAGAGAAATAGAGAATCAGGTATACAACATTGGCTGTAGAACATGAGAATGTTCCAAGAATCTTATAGCGCATCGTTGCAGGTTTCGAATTTCCTTATGTTGTAGGAATAGGTTCCTTTTTGTGTAGTACATGAACTAGTTCTCAGATTTGGAGGTTGTTGGTAAAATAGCAAGGGTGGGTCTGGGAAAATACATTTTTAGCTGCTCACTGTTATGTAGGACATCATGTAAATTCTGTAAATTGTTTTTGTAAATATTTGTCTTTGGCTCCTTTCAGTCCACCCCTCCATTATTTTACTGATTATACTGTCTGGCTGGGATCTAAGTCCAGTCACATCTTGCCTTGATGAGGGCAAACACACCTAAAACAGAAATTTAGAAGAGAAAAGAAAATGTCACGCTCCGGATCCCACAGCTCCGGATCCCACAGCTGTGACGTAGTGGTCTGTGACGGAGTCTGCGCACACACAGAGACCTCACGTGACCGGGGTATTACCATTCGGCTAACACCCCCCACTACACTTCGGTAACTGCCACCACGTGGGTTCCCGGTCCACGAGCCGACTATCCAGGTCATTCACTATCACACAGATCAGTGGATGAACCGGATATCACTTACTGACCAACCGCAGTCAATCACCCCCAGCTACAATTCCTAAATGCAATTTAACTAACTACCTGGTAATGTCTCTTCAAAGGCAAGGTACGTTGTTCAGCAGTTTAGAATATGGAAGACTTGGCCACTTAGATTTTATAATCTTTAATAAGCGGTAAAAAGCAGTGCATACAAGTCTAATGAAAATGACTACAAATCTACAGAATAATAATAACAATATAAATAATCACGACAGTTCAAATGAAAGGGAAAAAGATGAAAGAATACTTAGTTTCTCTGGAGGGTTTCAGATGGTCGTTCATATGTCCTTTTTGAATCCTTGCAAACCCCTTTTCAGTATGTATCAGGGGAGACCCTCAAAGTTCTTCTGATACAGGGATCTGCCGTCAATGTCCAATTAAGTGTCTGGTGATGTTCCATGGGTCTCTCTCCTCTGTCCTTGGGCATGGATTTTTATGAACTCTCCCAAGGGCAGGAGACTTACTCCTGTCAGCCAATGGCAGCAGAGTGACTGTGAAGCCTAGGGATGGCCCCCAAGTGTTTTATGACCCCATCAAAGTTCAGTTCCTACAATGAGGATTATACTTAAGCCCGTATCTCCTTGATACATCGGCATATTTTTATACAGAATACATATTTGCGATCCTTATTTATTTACCTACAGAATGAGACCACACACGGTAATGCTGGGACCTGTAGTTCTTCTACCACCCATAGGTCAGCTACAGAATCACATCCTCTAGTCATATTTGATACCCAATTAACCACAATACTCTGTAGAGCCTGGATCTGGTGTCAGAAAGGGCATAAGTTGATTCATAAATAAAATATGAAAGTGGACTGGTTTTATGCCCAGAGCTAATTAAGGGCTATTAGCTCTCCTCAAACCAGACCTGGAAATTAATGACGTCACGCTCCAGCCAGGCTTGACAGCGAGCTGATCTTATCTTACCGGACAGGATGAGCTGGGCCTGGTATAGCCTTTATGACCTTTTTATAGCTGGTCTCAAAGAGTAGTGGTAATAAAAGTGTCCATCTATATCATAGGCGACCCAGGCTTCAGAAAGATGAGAGTTCACAGTTTTTTTTTTTTACATATGCCAGAAGCATATAAGATGGCTACCCAGAGGAATTATGTATGTATGCCGGCACAAATCCTGCTTCTAAATAAGTTTTATTTTAAAATGAATAATCTTCTTGTAGATTTGTGATGACAGTGATAACATAGAAACACCTTCTATTTGTAGACAGGAATGGTGTACTTTACAACCAGATCTTAGAATGGTTACTTGAGAAAATAACATTCCATGCTACTGAGCCACAGTAATATACTCGATAACTTTACACAGGGGTGTACACACAATCCATGGGGCCCCAGTGCGAAACTGATCCATGGGGCCCCCTCCCCGTCGCCCCTCCCCACTACCCCCCCCTACCAGTGGTGTAACTATAGTGCTATGGGCCACAGTGCAAACTTTGGATTGGGCCTACCACCCCAGATTTTCTTACTAAAGGTTCTTTCCGTGCAGCTAATTCACTAATCCACTGCGTGAATGAGTGCCAAGCCATTCTGGACAGCAGAGACACGGAGCAGTAACATGATTGATTGTGATCTTTTAACTATCACGGTGACAACTTTATCTCACTGTGATTTTGTAGTAAAAAGATCACAGAGAGGCAAAGAGCATTATCAATTATGTTAATGCTCCGCGTATCTGCTGTCCGGAACGGGGCTTGACTCTCTTTCACGCAGCGGATTACCCACACGGGATCCGCTCATGTTAAAGAGCCCTAAGCCCAATGCATGGCTACACTCACCCAGTCCTAATAAAATCTGGTCCTACCTCATCCAGCGTGTCACTGGCGTCGGCGTGATGTCCGCTGGATCCAGAACAAGGTCCCTGTGGTGAGAAAAAAAAGAATAATCACTTAAAAAAGGATGGTGTCTGCCACTGTCAAATCACCAGCAGGGGGCGCTGTACTGGCCTGTAAGACTAAGCCATGCCAATGTATAGCAGGGTAATCTAAAACATTTCCCCTAAGTGCAACCACACAGTACTAATGCCCACCTTGTGGCCCCTCACAGTAGTTATGCCCACCTTTGTTCCTGTCACAGTAGTTATGCCCAGATATGTGCCCCCTCACAGTAGTTATGCCAAATATGTGTCCCCTTACAGTAGTTATGCCCAGATATGTGCCTCCCTCACAGTAGTAATGCCAGATTATGTGTCCCCTCACAGTAGTAATGCCCAGTTATGTTCCCCTTTACAGTAGTAATGCCCAAATTATGTGTCCCCTCACAGTAGTAATGCCAGATTATGTGCCACCTCACAGTAGTAATGCCAGATTATGTGCCCCTCACAGTAGTAATGCCAGATTATGTGCCCCTTCACAGTATTTATGCCCAGTTATGTGCCCCCTCAAAGTAGATATGCCCAGATATGTGCCCCCTCAGAGTGGTTATGCCAGATTATGTGTCCCCTCACAGTAGTAATGCTAGATTATGTGTCCCCTCATAATAGTAATGCCAGATTATGTGTCTCCTCACAGTAATAATGTCAGATTATGTGCCCCCTCACAGTAGTAATGCCAGATTATGTGCCCCTTCACAGTATTTATGCCCAGTTATGTGTGCCCTCAAAGTAGATATGCCCAGATATGTGCCCCTCAGAGTGGTTATGCCATATTATGGGTTCCCTCACAGTAGTAATGCTAGATTATGTGTCCCCTCACAGTAGTAATGGCAGATTATGTGCCCCCTCACAGTAGTAATGACAGATTATGTGCCCCTCACAGTAGTAATGCCAGATTATGTGCCCCTCACAGTAGTTATGCCAGATTATGTGCCCCTTCACAGTATTTATGTCCAGTTATGTGCCCCCTCAATGTAGCTATGCCAAGATATGTGCCCCCTCAGAGTGGTTATGCCAGATTATGTGTCCCCTCACAGTAGTAATGCCCAGTTATGTGTCCCCTCACAGTAGTAATGCCCAGTTATGTGTCCCCTCACAGTAGTAATGCCAGATTATGTGCCCCCTCGCGGTAGCAATGCCAGATTATGTGCCCCCTTACAGTACTAATACCAGATTATGTGCCCCTCACAGTAGTTATGCCAGATTATGTGCCCCTTCGCAGTACTTATTCCCAGTTATGTGCCCCCTCAAAGTAGACATGCCCAGATTTGTGCCCCCTCAGAGTGGTTATGCCAGATTATGTGTCCCCTCACAGTAGTAATGCAAGATTATGTACCCCCTTTGCAGTATTTATGCCCGGTTATGTGCTCCCTCAAAGTAGATATGCCCAGATATGTGCCCCCTCAGAGTGGTTATGCCAGATAATGTGCCTCTCAAATTATATATGCCCACATATGTGCCCCTCACAGTGGTTATGCCAGATTACGTGCCCCCTCACAGTAGTTATGCCTTCATATGTGCCCTCTCATAGTTATGCCTACATATGTGCCCCCATCACAGTAGTTATGCCAGATTAGGTGCCCCCTCAAATTAGTTATGGCAGATGAGGTGCCCCTCAGTAGAGATGCCCATTTTTGTGCCCCCTCACTCTAGTTGTGTCCATCAAACGCCCCCCCCCCCCTTGCCCCCAGTCTGCAGTGTTAGAAAAAAAAACGTACATACTTACCTTCTTCCCTGATGACAGGCTCCTTCACTCATTGCGCTGCTGGCTGTGCCAAAGGCAGATTCCTGGGCTTTCAGCTCTCCTCCCACAGCCAGCAGCGCGATGTGGGGCCAGAAGGGGGAGCTCCTGAGCTCTGAAGATCAGCGAAGCAGGGCAGAGAGGTTTCCCTGCTTCACTATGGAAACGGAACTGCCTGGCCGGGTGTGTGTGTGAGTGATTGACGCGCTCCCCCCCCCCTCTTCCTTCACCCCCCCCCATATTAGACATGTAATGGAGGCATGGAGTGCTCTGATGGGGCCCGAAATTGCCACTGTACTTCATGTTAGGCCCCATCAGAGCGTTCTATTACATGTGAGTACAGCTGGGGGGGGGGGGGGTACACAGGTGGCCGGGCCCCCTTGAGAGCCAGGCCCGGTCGCAACTGCGACCCCTGTATGTACGCCAGTGACTTTACACCTACAGTCACAAATCTTGCTGACATATAGTTCACAAGGGATCAACGCTTACATAACAAGCTTACAACTGGCATGTGAGTAAAGGCAGTTGTGTCACTTCAGTAAATAATATTTATCATGTAGAGAAAGTTAATACAAAGCACTTACTAATGTATTGTGATTGTGATGGAAAATCTATCAAGCCAGCAAAGGAAGCAATATGGACAATAACTTACTTTACACGAAAAATGCCATTTACTGAAGCGAGACCCCCCTATAATACTTGAGTAAAAGTTTTATACAGCTACAAATATTGTGTGATCAAGTTAATAAGTTCAATAAGTTATTTATCACTGTTTTAAACTCATAAATTGACCAAATCTACCCTTCTTATTATCTGCCTCTTCTAGTATTGTGTGCATTATGGTGCCTGATGTCAATGTTCAGAATGGCTCGTTAACACCCAAACTGCCCCTATGATTTTAATCTCCCACCTGATCTGACATCAGGCATGGAAGATGAATGGAGCACACTGGGCTGACATCGAAAGAGTCATGAATTCACCAGATTCTTTATACTTCATATTGTTGTACACAAGTTATAATTAGGGTAAACATAAAAATATAATTAGTGCAAACACTACTAGATATAGTTGTGTGATGAATAAACAGTAATTTGGCCGCTTTAACATTGAACTCACTGGATTACTTAGAATGGATTTATAAGTCAGTAAGAGTTTTCCAATGAATTAATTGATCTACAATGAAAGGATAATCACCTACAATTCATCACTCCTTAGTGGAAGGTTTTACATTTAATAATCTTTAACTAGAACACTGTTTCTCAACTCCAGTCTTCAAGTGACCTATTTTCTGGGTAATTATGATCCGGGCATCAGTCATTATCACAATAATTCTTTAAATGGTGCGTCTTCCAGTAATGACACATTTTAAGTACTTTGGGGACTGGAGTTGAGAAACACTCATCTACAGTAGAGTCTACATTGCTGCACGTGTGGTTTGTGCAGTCTTCTTTTTTGTCTTCCAATTTGTAGTTTCAAAGGCATCTTTGTAATTACAGGAGTATCATTTTTAATGAATGTCAATAATTTATAGATGAAAGTTAATTTCTTCATAGCATTCTTCCAAATCTTGATGTTCTCAGTTGTGATTTCATAGATATTGAAGTAATGTTACCGGGGAGGATGGTGATGGCCTAAGGGTGCCAATTATCTCTTGACAGCTCTTTTTTATAGGCAAAATGTAAAAATGTGAATGATAAAGATCAGGCATGCCCAACCTGCGGCCCTCCAGCTGTTGCAAAACTACAACTTCCAGTATGCCTGGACAGCCTACATCTATCAGGGTATGTTGGAAGTTGTAGTTTTTCAACAGCTGGATGGCTGCAGGTTGAGCATCCCTGATTAAAAGCAAGATCTTTTTAGAGTTCAAGATATTAATGTGAACTCATTAGCAGAATTTACTGTAAAGTACAGAATTATAATTTGTTATAATAATTTGTTCAACATCCTCCAGCTTCAATAATATTTACAGATGCAACAATTTTTCTGTTATTTACACAAATTTACAGACAATTGACAACCCTGGCAGGATTCCTGCAAAGCACTTTAAACACAGACAGAAATCCCCACTTCTGAAAACATATCACTGTATATAACCATATTGAAATGTTATCATAGGGTAAAACGAATCAATTTCCTTTGTTGCATTGTTCATGGGAGCAAGCTCATTGTGGAGTTATGGAGCTACTGAAGACTAGTAAATGCTGATCGAGCAGGCAGAAATGATAAGTTAGATATCCACGTAAAGTATGAGCTTTTTTCTTGTTCATTGGGTGATCTGTGGCACCTTTATATAGAATGATTATTGGGAACCAGCATTTGTACTGATGCTTGTTTCTGATAATCGGTCCAACAATTGCCCATTGTAAACTCGGCATAAGAAGAGACAAATTATGCCTGAGGAAGCGAGATGAGAAACACGCGTTGGGGGCTGAGCTACACTGATTAGTATTAGTTCATTATGTATTCCTCAATAAACTATGCATTATATCAGGGGCGTAGCTAAAAGCTCATGGGCCCTGGTGCAAGAGTTTAGCTTGGGCCCCCATCCCTCAGTGCTTGTTGGAAAGGGGCAGGGGAGCATGTAGCCTTCCTGCTGCCTGAGGCAAACATTGAAAGGGCACCCCCTCATGCCAAATTCTTAACCTAACCCCTTCCCTCCAGCCAGAGGTGTAAATTGACCAGCATGCACTTTCTATAATGCCAGTGTCTTATGTGGCACAAGGGTCTTTGGGCCCCCTCATGCTCCTGGGCCCGGTAGCGACTGCCTCCTCTGCACCCCCTATAGCTACGCCCCTGCATTATATGTTTTGCATTAGGCACTTATGATTATTCATTAATCGGCTGGAAATTATAGAATTTGTGTGGTGTAACATTGGTCTGTGCCTGTTTCATTGAATGGATCTCTTACAGATTGAGTGTTACACGTTCTTTGTAGTTCTATACTTTTGTATATGTATACCGCTGCTACTGATATTTTTTATGTTATTTATAATTAATTTATACAATATACCTTTAGATTAATTGTGTACTGTGTATACCGGTATATCAGTTCTTATTGGTGTGGTGGATTTATTCTGATATACACAGTTGTGACTCTTTTGGAGCCATCTGTATATTAGTAAAAACAACCTGTTAAATGTATTCTGCAGGTCAGTGCAATTACTGCAATACCAAATTTCAGTTTATCAGCATATTCTAGCACCCACATTTTTTTGATTTTTTTTATCACCCATTAGGAATTTACATGATGTCAACTAATGGGAACTTCTTTATCACCAGCCCAGTAAATTACTGTGATTTTGTGATGTCAACATGTATGTTGGAATCTGTAGCAATAACTATTGTGATGTACCGTATTTTCCACCCTATAAGATACACCTAGGTTTTAGAGGATGATAATAAGGAAAATCATTTCATCAGACCCCCAATGGCAATTACACCCCCAATCAGACCACAGATCAGAACCCCAATGTTAATAAGTCCTCCAATTAGACCTCAGATCAGACCCCCAATGTTAATCAGACCTTAGATCAGCTCACCTCTCTTGTTCTGGACTCTGCTCCATGCTGTGGCATGCCCAACGTCGCACAGCATGAAATCACAGAGCGCACTGACATCCTCATGCTGTGTGCAGGTCACACCACAACATGTGGATCCGGTAGATGAAGACTAGGAAGCTGTGAGTACAGAGCCACCACAAGGAATGTCACATACACCGCTCCCTGGTCCTACTGTACTAATAAGCACTTCCATAATTGAGTGCGTCTTATAGGGCATAAAATACAGTAATTTACTGTATTCTTACCTATGATGTCATCCTACTTGATTCGCAGAAAAGACCGGCACTCGGATATTTGAAGAAAAACTGCTTTATTCAAGCATCAAAAGGTCAAGCAGAGAACAGATAAACGACACGTGTTTCGGCTCTATGAGCCTTTGTCAAGCATAATACATATATATGAACTCAAGATTTAAATAGTGCGCCGCACCTGACGCACGAAACGTGGTGAGGTCATATTACCATGACTACCACTATCAACAAATCATTCTTTGCAGGAATTCTTGTCATTCCTGCATATGGATCAGATTAGCAATTTATTACAACATCATTACCTCGTTGCAAAGGATTACCTCATAAAGACACTTTGTATACATAACTATAACCCCTTTATATGGGCATTATTAGGGATGAGCGAACTGAATTTTGGGGTGTCCGTGACACGGACCCGAACCCGGACATTTTCGTAAAAGTCCGGGTTCGGGTTCGGTGTTCGTCGCTTTCTTGGCGCTTTTGTGACGCTTTCTTGGCGCTTTTTGAAAGGCTGCAAAGCAGCCAATCAACAAGCGTCATACTACTTGCCCCAAGAGGCCGTCACAGCCATGCCTACTATTGGCATGGCTGTGATTGGCCAGAGCACCATGTGACCCAGCCTCTATTTAAGCTGGAGTCACATAGCGCCGCCCGTCACTCTGCTCTGATTAGCGTAGGGAGAGGTTGCGGATGCGACAGTAGGGCGAGATTAGGCAGATTAACTCCTCCAAAGGACTTCACTTGATTAATCGATCGATCTGCAGCTGTGCATCATTGAGCTGCTGATACTCAAATGCTCACTCACTGTTTTTAGGCTGCCCAGACCGTTTGTCAGTCACTTTTTTATGGGGTGATCGGCGGCCATTTTGTGTCTTGTGCGGTGCTGCGACCAAGTGCATCCAAGCTGCGACCAAGTGCATTTAACCCTCAATGGTGTGGTTGTTTTTTGGCTAAAGCCTACATCAGGGTGAAGCTGTCACACCAAGTGCATTTAACCAGCAATAGTCTGTTCATTTTTTGGCCATATACTAAATCAGGGGCAAGCTGCGCCTGTCACCAAGTGCATTTAACCCTCAATGGTGTGGTTGTTTTTTGGCTAAAGCCTACATCAGGGTGAAGCTGTCACACCAAGTGCATTTAACCAGCAATAGTCTGTTCATTTTTTGGCCATATACTAAATCAGGGGCAAGCTGCGCCTGTCACCAAGTGCATTTAACCCTCAATGGTGTGGTTGTTTTTTGGCTAAAGCCTACATCAGGGTGAAGCTGTCACACCAAGTGCATTTAACCAGCAATAGTCTGTTCATTTTTTGGCCATATACTACATCAGGGGCAAGCTGCGCCCGTCACCAAGTGCATTTAACCCTCAGTAGTGTGGTTGGTCAAGCTGTGACACCAAGTGCATTTAACCAGCAATAGTCTGTTCATTTTTTGGCCATATACTACATCAGGGGCAAGCTGCGCCCGTCACCAAGTGCATTTAACCAGCAATAGTGTGGTTATTTTTTGGCCATATCCCAGTCTAATTCTGTCACTAAATCCATACCGGTCACCCAGCGCCTAAATACTAGGCCTCAAATTTATATCCCGCTAAATCTCTCGTTACCGCTGTCCTGTTGTGGCTGGGAAAGTTATTTAGTGTCCGTCAAAGCACATTTTTTGTTCTGGGTTGAAGTACAATTCCCAATTTAGCAATTTCATAATTTAGTGGTTCCTGCTATATCAGAGCTATTTGAAATCTATCCCTAAAAGGGTATATAATATTCAAGGTGCACATAGGGTCATTCAGAATAACTTCACACACACGCTACTGTGCATTTCCAAGTCTAATTCTGTCACTAAATCCATACCGGTCACCCAGCGCCTAAATACTAGGCCTCAAATTTATATCCCGCTAAATCTCTCGTTACCGCTGTCCTGTTGTAGCTGGGAAAGTTATTTAGTGTCCGTCAAAGCACATTTTTTGTTCTGGGTTGAAGTACAATTCCCAATTTAGCAATTTCATAATTTAGTGGTTCCTGCTATATCAGAGCTATTTGAAATCTATCCCTAAAAGGGTATATAATATTCAAGGTGCACATAGGGTCATTCAGAATAACTTCACACACACGCTTCTGTGCATTTCCAAGTCTAATTCTGTCACTAAATCCATACCGGTCACCCAGCGCCTAAATACTAGGCCTCAAATTTATATCCCGCTAAATCTCTCGTTACCGCTGTCCTGTTGTAGCTGGGAAAGTTATTTAGTGTCCGTCAAAGCACATTTTTTGTTCTGGGTTGAAGTACAATTCCCAATTTAGCAATTTCATAATTTAGTGGTTCCTGCTATATCAGAGCTATTTGAAATCTATCCCTAAAAGGGTATATAATATTCAAGGTGCACATAGGGTCATTCAGAATAACTTCACACACACGCTTCTGTGCATTTCCAAGTCTAATTCTGTCACTAAATCCATACCGGTCACCCAGCGCCTAAATACTAGGCCTCAAATTTATATCCCGCTAAATCTCTCGTTACCGCTGTCCTGTTGTAGCTGGGAAAGTTATTTAGTGTCCGTCAAAGCACATTTTTTGTTCTGGGTTGAAGTACAATTCCCAATTTAGCAATTTCATAATTTAGTGGTTCCTGCTATATCAGAGCTATTTGAAATCTATCCCTAAAAGGGTATATAATATTCAAGGTGCACATAGGGTCATTCAGAATAACTTCACACACACGCTTCTGTGCATTTCCAAGTCTAATTCTGTCACTAAATCCATACCGGTCACCCAGCGCCTAAATACTAGGCCTCAAATTTATATCCCGCTAAATCTCTCGTTACCGCTGTCCTGTTGTGGCTGGGAAAGTTATTTAGTGTCCGTCAAAGCACATTTTTTGTTCTGGGTTGAAGTACAATTCCCAATTTAGCAATTTCATAATTTAGTGGTTCCTGCTATATCAGAGCTATTTGAAATCTATCCCTAAAAGGGTATATAATATTCAAGGTGCACATAGGGTCATTCAGAATAACTTCACACACACGCTTCTGTGCATTTCCAAGTCTAATTCTGTCACTAAATCCATACCGGTCACCCAGCGCCTAAATACTAGGCCTCAAATTTATATCCCGCTAAATCTCTCGTTACCGCTGTCCTGTTGTGGCTGGGAAAGTTATTTAGTGTCCGTCAAAGCACATTTTTTGTTCTGGGTTGAAGTACAATTCCCAATTTAGCAATTTCATAATTTAGTGGTTCCTGCTATATCAGAGCTATTTGAAATCTATCCCTAAAAGGGTATATAATATTCAAGGTGCACATAGGGTCATTCAGAATAACTTCACACACACGCTTCTGTGCATTTCCAAGTCTAATTCTGTCACTAAATCCATACCGGTCACCCAGCGCCTAAATACTAGGCCTCAAATTTATATTCCGCTGAATTTGAATACAATACATTGGGCCAAATAATATATTTGTTGTTGTGGTGAACCATAACAATGAGAAAAACATCTAGTAAGGGACGCGGACGTGGACATGGTCGTGGTGGTGTTAGTGGACCCTCTGGTGCTGGGAGAGGACGTGGCCGTTCTGCCACATCCACACGTCCTAGTGTACCAACTACCTCAGGTCCCAGTAGCCGCCAGAATTTACAGCGATATATGGTGGGGCCCAATGCCGTTCTAAGGATGGTAAGGCCTGAGCAGGTACAGGCATTAGTCAATTGGGTGGCCGACAGTGGATCCAGCACGTTCACATTATCTCCCACCCAGTCTTCTGCAGAAAGCGCACAGATGGCGCCTGAAAACCAACCCCATCAGTCTGTCACATCACCCCCATGCATACCAGGGAAACTGTCTCAGCCTCAAGTTATGCAGCAGTCTCTTATGCTGTTTGAAGACTCCGCTGGCAGGGTTTCCCAAGGGCATCCACCTAGCCCTTCCCCAGCGGTGAAAGACATAGAATGCACTGACGCACAACCACTTATGTTTCCTGATGATGAGGACATGGGAATACCACCTCAGCATGTCTCTGATGATGACGAAACACAGGTGCCAACTGCTGCGTCTTTCTGCAGTGTGCAGACTGAACAGGAGGTCAGGGATCAAGACTGGGTGGAAGACGATGCAGGGGACGATGAGGTCCTAGACCCCACATGGAATGAAGGTCGTGCCACTGACTTTCACAGTTCGGAGGAAGAGGCAGTGGTGAGACCGAGCCAACAGCGTAGCAAAAGAGGGAGCAGTGGGCAAAAGCAGAACACCCGCCGCCAAGAGACTCCGCCTGCTACTGACCGCCGCCATCTGGGACCGAGCACCCCAAAGGCAGCTTCAAGGAGTTCCCTGGCATGGCACTTCTTCAAACAATGTGCTGACGACAAGACCCGAGTGGTTTGCACGCTGTGCCATCAGAGCCTGAAGTGAGGCATTAACGTTCTGAACCTGAGCACAACCTGCATGACCAGGCACCTGCATGCAAAGCATGAACTGCAGTGGAGTAAACACCTTAAAACCAAGGAAGTCACTCAGGCTCCCCCTGCTACCTCTTCTGCTGCTGCCGCCTCGGCCTATTCTGCTGCTGCCGCCTCGGCCTCTTCCTCCGCCTCTGGAGGAACGTTGGCACCTGCCGCCCAGCAAACAGGGGATGTACCACCAACACCACCACCACCACCTCCGTCACCAAGCGTCTCAACCATGTCACACGCCAGCGTTCAGCTCTCCATCTCACAAACATTTGATAGAAAGCGTAAATTCCCACCTAGCCACCCTCGATCCCTGGCCCTGAATGCCAGCATTTCTAAACTACTGGCCTATGAAATGCTGTCATTTAGGCTGGTGGACACAGACAGCTTCAAACAGCTCATGTCGCTTGCTGTCCCACAGTATGTTGTTCCCAGCCGGCACTACTTCTCCAAGAGAGCCGTGCCTTCCCTGCACAACCAAGTATCCGATAAAATCAAGTGTGCACTGCGCAACGCCATCTGTAGCAAGGTCCACCTAACCACAGATACGTGGACCAGTAAGCACGGCCAGGGACGCTATATCTCCCTAACTGCACACTGGGTAAATGTAGTGGCAGCTGGGCCCCAGGCGGAGAGCTGTTTGGCGCACGTCCTTCCGCCGCCAAGGATCGCAGGGCAACATTCTTTGCCTCCTGTTGCCACCTCCTCCTTCTCGGCTTCCTCCTCCTCTTCTTCCACCTGCTCATCCAGTCAGCCACACACCTTCACCACCAACTTCAGCACAGCCCGGGGTAAACGTCAGCAGGCCATTCTGAAACTCATATGTTTGGGGGACAGGCCCCACACCGCACAGGAGTTGTGGTGGGGTATTGAACAACAGACCGACGAGTGGTTGCTGCCGGTGAGCCTCAAGCCCGGCCTGGTGGTGTGTGATAATGGGCGAAATCTCGTTGCAGCTCTGGGACTAGCCAATTTGACGCACATCCCTTGCTTGGCGCATGTGCTGAATTTGGTGGTGCAGAAGTTCATTCACAACTACCCCGACATGTCAGAGCTGCTGCATAAAGTGCGGGCCGTCTGTTCGCGCTTCCGGCGTTCACATCCTGCTGCTGCTCGCCTGTCTGCGCTACAGCGTAACTTCGGCCTTCCCGCTCACCGCCTCATATGCGACGTGCCCACCAGGTGGAACTCCACCTTGCACATGCTGGACAGACTGTGCGAGCAGCAGCAGGCCATAGTGGAGTTTCAGCTGCAGCACGCACGGGTCAGTCGCACTACAGAACAGCACCACTTCACCACCAATGACTGGGCCTCCATGCGAGACCTGTGTGCCCTGTTGCGCTGTTTCGAGTACTCCACCAACATGGCCAGTGGCGATGACACCGTTATCAGCGTTACAATACCACTTCTATGTCTCCTTGAGAAAACACTTAGGGCGATGATGGAAGAGGAGGTGGCCCAGGAGGAGGAGGAGGAGGAGGAGGAAGAGGGGTCATTTTTAGCACTTTCAGGCCAGTCTCTTCGAAGTGACTCAGAGGGAGGTTTTTGGCAACAGCAGAGGCCAGGTACAAATGTGGCCAGCCAGGGCCCACTCCTGGAGGACGAGGAGGACGAGGATGAGGAGGAGGTGGAGGAGGATGAGGATGAAGCATGGTCACAGCGGGGTGGCACCCAACGCAGCTCGGGTCCATCACTGGTGCGTGGCTGGGGGGAAAGGCAGGACGATGACGATACGCCTCCCACAGAGGACAGCTTGTCCTTACCCCTGGGCAGCCTGGCACACATGAGCGACTACATGCTGCAGTGCCTGCGCAACGACAGCAGAGTTGCCCACATTTTAACCTGTGCGGACTACTGGGTTGCCACCCTGCTGGATCCACGCTACAAAGACAATGTGCCCACCTTACTTCCTGCACTGGAGCGTGATAGGAAGATGCGCGAGTACAAGCGCACGTTGGTAGACGCGCTACTGAGAGCATTCCCAAATGTCACAGGGGAACAAGTGGAAGCCCAAGGCCAAGGCAGAGGAGGAGCAAGAGGTCGCCAAGGCAGCTGTGTCACGGCCAGCTCCTCTGAGGGCAGGGTTAGCATGGCAGAGATGTGGAAAACTTTTGTCAACACGCCACAGCTAACTGCACCACCACCTGATACGCAACGTGTTAGCAGGAGGCAACATTTCACTAACATGGTGGAACAGTACGTGTGCACACCCCTCCACGTACTGACTGATGGTTCGGCCCCATTCAACTTCTGGGTCTCTAAATTGTCCACGTGGCCAGAGCTAGCCTTTTATGCCTTGGAGGTGCTGGCCTGCCCGGCAGCCAGCGTTTTGTCTGAACGTGTATTCAGCACGGCAGGGGGCGTCATTACAGACAAACGCAGCCGCCTGTCTACAGCCAATGTGGACAAGCTGACGTTCATAAAAATGAACCAGGCATGGATCCCACAGGACCTGTCCGTCCCTTGTCCAGATTAGACATTAACTACCTCCCCATAACCATATATTATTGGACTCCAGGGCACTTCCTCATTCAATCCTATTTTTATTTTCATTTTACCATTATATTGCGAGGCTACCCAAAGTTGAATGAACCTCTCCTCTGCCTGTGTGCTAGGCCTAAATATATGCCAATGGACTGTTGCAGTGGTGGCTGACGTGAAGCCTCATTCTCTGCTATGACATGCAGACTAATTCTCTGCTGACATGAAGCCAGATTGTCTGTTACGGGACCTCTCTCCTCTGCCTGGGTGCTGGGCCTAAATTTATGACAATGGACTGTTGCAGTGGTGGCTGACGTGAAGCCTGATTCTCTGCTATGACATGCAGACTGATTCTCTGCTGACATGAAGCCAGATTGTCTGTTACGGGACCTCTCTCCTCTGCCTGTGTGCTAGGCCTAAATATATGCCAATGGACTGTTGCAGTGGTGGCTGACGTGAAGCCTCATTCTCTGCTATGACATGCAGACTAATTCTCTGCTGACATGAAGCCAGATTGTCTGTTACGGGACCTCTCTCCTCTGCCTGTGTGCTAGGCCTAAATATATGCCAATGGATTGTTGCAGTGGTGGCTGACGTGAAGCCTGATTCTCTGCTATGACATGCAGACTGATTCTCTGCTGACATGAAGCCAGATTGTCTGTTACGGGACCTCTCTCCTCTGCCTGTGTGCTAGGCCTAAATATATGCCAATGGACTGTTGCAGTGGTGGCTGACGTGAAGCCTGATTCTCTGCTATGACATGCAGACTGATTCTCTGCTGACATGAAGCCAGATCCTCTGTTACGGGACCTCTCTCCTTTGCCTGGGTGCTGGGCCTAAATTTATGACAATGGACTGTTGCAGTGGTGGCTGACGTGAAGCCTGATTCTCTGCTATGACATGAAGACTGATTCTCTGCTGACATGAAGCCAGATTGTCTGTTACGGGACCTCTCTCCTCTGCCTGGGTGCCGGGGCCTAAATATCTGAGAATGGACTGTTCCAGTGGTGGGTGACGGGAAGCCAGATTCTCTGCTATGGAACCTCTCTCCAATTGATTTTGGTTAATTTTTATTTATTTAATTTTTATTTTAATTCATTTCCCTATCCACATTTGTTTGCAGGGGATTTACCTACATGTTGCTGCCTTTTGCAGCCCTCTAGCCCTTTCCTGGGCTGTTTTACAGCCGTTTTAGTGCCGAAAAGTCCGGGTCCCCATTGACTTCAATGGGGTTCGGGTTCGGGACGAAGTTCGGATCGGGTTCGGATCCCGAACCCGAACATTTCCGGGATGTTCGGCCGAACTTCTCGAACCCGAACATCCAGGTGTTCGCTCAACTCTAGGCATTATATATTAATAAAAAAAAATTTGGGCGATCCAATAGAAAAAAAGAAGGGAACAAAAGGAAAATGAAGGAGGATGTCAGCGTGGGACAGCTGCAAAAACTAAAATAATATGCATAGAAATTCATCATCAATAAAGTTGCATATATTAATGATGGCTGGCTGTGATCTTTATTTTCTTCTATTTCTTCTTCTATCATTTTTTCTGAGACTGTAAAAGGAAAAATTATATAAATCTTTTCATATATATATATACAAATACATACATATGTATATTATTTTAGAGAAAAAAAATTGTGTTTCAGAGGAAAAAATATTGTTCACAGAAATGCATTTAAATCATACTCTCGGTTGAGACCTTTGGGCTCAACAGTCTGCAAAGTATGTATCCAAAAACTCTCACGCTTTTTAAGCATGAGAACTCTATTGCCCCCTCTGCGTGCTGGCAACACTTGCTCAATGATTTGAAATCTCAATTGAGATACATTATGGGAACATCTGTCAAAATGAAGGGGAACTGGTAATAATAATTTTTTTTTACGTATAGTAGATTTGTGGTTGCTAAATCTATCCTTCATTCTGACAGATGTTTCACCAATGTATATCAAGCCACATGGGCACTTTAATAGATACACAACGAAATTACTGTCGCAAGTGAAAAAACCTTTTATGGGAAATTGCTTCCCAGTGTGTGGGTGAGAAAAAGTTTCACCTCTAATGACGGCGGAGCAATGAACACAATGTAAACAGGGAAAAGTTCCCTTTTTAGGAGCGCTCAAAAAAAGTTGGCGTGGCATTGTGGTTCCTCCTATGTCTGTTTTTACAATGGTATCACGAATATTTTTCGTTCTTTTATAGCAGATCATAGGGACATCACCAAATTCAACAATTTCGGGATAGGCCGTACGCATAATCCCCCAATGCTTGTTGATCACATGACGAAATTTGTTAATAAAAGAGTGGTATTTCACGAAAAAGGGTAAACGTTTGCCGGCCCTGCTGGACTTTGGAATTTTTGGGCTACTACAATTCTGTAATTCACACTCCAAAAGCGGCCTAGGGTAGCCTCTTAGAGAAAATTTCTCAGCCATCTCATTTAATCTAGTCTGTCTAACTGGTTCATCTGATACAATTCTCTTTACCCGCTGGAATTGTGAATATGGCAAAGATTTCTTGACAAAAGGTGAATGATTGCTGGAAAAATGTAACAAACTATTTTTATCAGTCTTCTTTATGTACAAATCAGTATGTATCCGATTGTCATGACCTTTAATCACCAATGTATCAAGAAAATTAATCTGTAACAGATCACTTTGAATGGTAAAGGACAGTTCTGGCCATATATTGTTCATTTCCTGGGCAAAATTATGAAGGGACTCGATGCCGCCCCGCCATATGCAAAAAATATCGTCTATAAAACGACGCCAAAATATGCAATGTTGTTTATATAATGAGTTAGTATATACAAAATTCTCTTCAAACCAGATCATATAGCTATTTGCATATGGCGGTGAGGCATGCGAGCCCATCGCGGTACCCCGCCTCTGCTGGAAGAAGGTATCCTGGAATAAAAAATAATTCTCTCGTAATACCAATTCAAGTAATTGTAGAAAAAATTCTCATTCATGTACAGTGTATTGAGATGATTCCAGGATACTCTCAACCGCAGTTAGTCCCTTGGTATGTTCTATGGATGTATACAAACTGCATACATCCATAGTGACCAGATAATCACCTGTCTCAAGATGTAATTCCTTAATGCTGGACAAAAAGTGATTAGTGTCCAGCAGAAAAGAATGAGAATTCTTTATCAGGGGGGTTAAAACCTTTTCAATAAGCATGGCTGGTGCAGACAATATAGATTCATTGGAGGCCACTATAGGTCGACCAGGAGGTGCTGTCAAATTTTTGTGGATCTTTGGTAAAGTGTACAGGATGGGGGTAACTGGATATTGATTGATCAAAAACTGACACAGCTTCTCATCGAGACCACATGTATCTTTATATTTCTGTATGATTAGCATCAATTTACGTTTGATATCAAAAACAGGATCACTATTTAAAGGATAATATGTGTCCCTATCAGAGAGCTGTGACAGTATTTCCGAAATATAATATTCCCTATCAAGCAGGACAAGAGAACCCCCTTTGTCAGCAGGCTTAAATATAACTGACTTATCATCAAGTAAAGACCGCAAAGCCTGTTTTTCAGCTATGGATAAATTATGTGTAATAGTCAATCCCTCATGCTGTATACCAGACAGAATAACATCAAAATCTCTCTGTACCAAGGATATGAAGGTCTCCACAGGATGATACGTTTTGGGAGGTTGATAACTACTTTTGAGTCTTAACCCAAATTGACTCAGTTACAATCCCTTATGACTACTTGAATCTGGTGTGGAGACTGACATATCCTGGGCAGCAAAGTGCGCCTTTAATCTTATACCTCTAAAAAAACGTCGACAGTCCATATCAAATTGAAAGGTATCGAAGGCCTCAGTTGGACTGAATGATAGTCCTTTTTCAAGTAATTGTATCTGTGTCGGTGTTAAAGGGGTTGTCCGGGTTCAGAGCTGAACCCGGACATACCCTTATTTTCACCCCAGCAGCCCTCCTGAGCCTGGCATCGGAGCATCTCATGCTCCGATGCGCTCCAGTGCCCTGCGCTAGATCGCGCAGGGCACAGGCTCTTGTGTTTTCAATAACACACTGCCGGGCGGTAACTTCCGCCCAGCAGTGTGTTCGGTGACGTCACCGGCTCTGAGGGGCGGGCTTTAGCTCTGCCCTAGCCGTTTTACTGGCTAGGGCAGAGCCAAATCCCGCCCATCAGTGCCGGTGACGTCACCGGGCTGCCTGTCAGCCCCATAGAGAGCCCGGTATGTCACCGGAACTCAGAAAAATGCCTTTGCCCTGCGCGATTTAGCGCAGGGCAAAGGAGAGCATCGGAGCATGAACTGCTCCAATGCTCATGTCAGGGGGGCTGCCGGGGTGAAAATGGAGGGATGTCCAGGTTCAGCTCTGAACCTGGACAACCCCTTTAAGTTCTTAGAGGATATATTATATAACAAAGTCTCCTTCATACCTGGGACCTGGTTGTCATCGGTAGTTGTCCCTCTCTTGTGATGGCGTCCTGCTCTCCTTGTGTTTTTCCTCTTCGGCGTCTTTGTCCTAAAAAAGAGGCCGAAGGACGAGAATCTATGTTGTAGTCACTGCCAGATCCTGATGATTGAGAACCTGCTCGCCGAACAAATCGTCTTGTCAAAGGAACAGCTGTGCCTGATGAATCTTGCCACCTGTAGACTCGATTATTTTGATAATCCTCTTGATCTCTGGTATATTTCTTACGTTTGGTAACTTCAATCTCCTTTTTTAATTCGCTACAATTTTTATCGATCTTCTGTTTAAGGGCCCCCAAATCCTCAGCAGTTAAAGAGTCCTTTAATTGTTGTTCAATAGATGTTATATGCGCCTTTGTTTCAACAATTGATGCATTCAAATGCTCAATGGTTAATACCATTAAGTCATGGGAACATTTATTCAGTATGTTAGCAAATTGGGTGCAGTACTGTAGATCCTCACAAAATAAAGTAGGTCTCAAATTGACCCTCAAACCACGAGGAATCCGCTGGCTGAATATTGCAGACACCAGAGGATTCCTCGTGGTTTGAGGGTCAATTTGAGACCTACTTTCTTTTGTGAGGATCTACAGTACTGCACCCAATTTGCTAACATACTGAATAAATGTTCCCATGACTTAATGGTATTAACCATTGAGCATTTGAATGCATCAATTGTTGAAACAAAGGCGCATATAACATCTATTGAACAACAATTAAAGGACTCTTTAACTGCTGAGGATTTGGGGGCCCTTAAACAGAAGATCGATAAAAATTGTAGCGAATTAAAAAAGGAGATTGAAATTACCAAACGTAAGAAATATACCAGAGATCTAGAGGATTATCAAAATAATCGAGTCTACAGGTGGCAAGATTCATCAGGCACAGCTGTTCCTTTGACAAGACGATTTGTTCGGCGAGCAGGTTCTCAATCATCAGGATCTGGCAGTGACTACAACATAGATTCTCGTCCTTCGGCCTCTTTTTTAGGACAAAGACGCCGAAGAGGAAAAACACAAGGAGAGCAGGACGCCATCACAAGAGAGGGACAACTATCGATGACAACCAGGTCCCAGGTATGAAGGAGACTTTGTTATATAATATATCCTCTAAGAACTTAACACCGACACAGATACAATTACTTGAAAAAGGACTATCATTCAGTCCAACTGAGGCCTTCGATACCTTTCAATTTGATATGGACTGTCGACGTTTTTTTAGAGGTATAAGATTAAAGGCGCACTTTGCTGCCCAGGATATGTCAGTCTCCACACCAGATTCAAGTAGTCATAAGGGATTGTCACTGAGTCAATTTGGGTTAAGACTCAAAAGTAGTTATCAACCTCCCAAAACGTATCATCCTGTGGAGACCTTCATATCCTTGGTACAGAGAGATTTTGATGTTATTCTGTCTGGTATACAGCATGAGGGATTGACTATTACACATAATTTATCCATAGCTGAAAAACAGGCTTTGCGGTCTTTACTTGATGATAAGTCAGTTATATTTAAGCCTGCTGACAAAGGGGGTTCTCTTGTCCTGCTTGATAGGGAATATTATATTTCGGAAATACTGTCACAGCTCTCTGATAGGGAAACATATTATCCTTTAAATAGTGATCCTGTTTTTGATATCAAACGTAAATTGATGCTAATCATACAGAAATATAAAGATACATGTGGTCTCGATGAGAAGCTGTGTCAGTTTTTGATCAATCAATATCCAGTTACCCCCATCCTGTACACTTTACCAAAGATCCACAAAAATTTGACAGCACCTCCTGGTCGACCTATAGTGGCCTCCAATGAATCTATATTGTCTGCACCAGCCATGCTTATTGAAAAGGTTTTAACCCCCCTGATAAAGAATTCTCATTCTTTTCTGCTGGACACTAATCACTTTTTGTCCAGCATTAAGGAATTACATCTTGAGACAGGTGATTATCTGGTCACTATGGATGTATGCAGTTTGTATACATCCATAGAACATACCAAGGGACTAACTGCGGTTGAGAGTATCCTGGAATCATCTCAATACACTGTACATGAATGAGAATTTTTTCTACAATTACTTGAATTGCTATTACGAGAGAATTATTTTTTATTCCAGGATACCTTCTTCCAGCAGAGGCGGGGTACCGCGATGGGCTCGCATGCCTCACCGCCATATGCAAATAGCTATATGATCTGGTTTGAAGAGAATTTTGTATATACTAACTCATTATATAAACAACATTGCATATTTTGGCGTCGTTTTATAGACGATATTTTTTGCATATGGTGGGGCGGCATCGAGTCCCTTCATAATTTTGCCCAGGAAATGAACAATATATGGCCAGAACTGTCCTTTACCATTCAAAGTGATCTGTTACAGATTAATTTTCTTGATACATTGGTGATTAAAGGTCATGACAATCGGATACATACTGATTTGTACATAAAGAAGACTGATAAAAATAGTTTGTTACATTTTTCCAGCAATCATTCACCTTTTGTCAAGAAATCTTTGCCATATTCACAATTCCAGCGGGTAAAGAGAATTGTATCAGATGAACCAGTTAGACAGACTAGATTAAATGAGATGGCTGAGAAATTTTCTCTAAGAGGCTACCCTAGGCCGCTTTTGGAGTGTGAATTACAGAAGTGTAGTAGCCCAAAAATTCCAAAGTCCAGCAGGGCCGGCAAACGTTTACCTTTTATTGTGAAATACCACCCTTTTATTAACAAATTTCGTCATGTGATCAACAAGCATTGGGGGATTATGCGTACGGCCTATCCCGAAATTGTTGAATTTGGTGATGTCCCTATGATCTGCTATAAAAGAACGAAAAATATTCGTGATACCATTGTAAAAGCAGACATAGGAGGAACCACAATGCCACGCCAACTTTTTTTGAGCGCTCCTAAAAAGGGAACTTTTCCCTGTTTACATTGTGTTCATTGCTCCGCCGTCATTAGAGGTGAAACTTTTTCTCACCCACATACTGGGAAGCAATTTCCCATAAAAGGTTTTTTCACTTGCGACAGTAATTTTGTTGTGTATCTATTAAAGTGCCCATGTGGCTTGATATACATTGGTGAAACATCTGTCAGAATGAAGGATAGATTTAGCAACCACAAATCTACTATACGTAAAAAAAATTTATTATTACCAGTTCCCCTTCATTTTGACAGATGTTCCCATAATGTATCTCAATTGAGATTTCAAATCATTGAGCAAGTGTTGCCAGCACGCAGAGGGGGCAATAGAGTTCTCATGCTTAAAAAGCGTGAGAGCTTTTGGATACATACTTTGCAGACTGTTGAGCCCAAAGGTCTCAACCGAGAGTATGATTTAAATGCATTTCTGTGAACAATATTTTTTCCTCTGAAACACAATTTTTTTTCTCTAAAATAATATACATATGTATGTATTTGTATATATATATATGAAAAGATTTATATAATTTTTCCTTTTAGTCTCAGAAAAAATGATAGAAGAAGAAATAGAAGAAAATAAAGATCACAGCCAGCCATCATTAATATATGCAACTTTATTGATGATGAATTTCTATGCATATTATTTTAGTTTTTGCAGCTGTCCCACGCTGACATCCTCCTTCATTTTCCTTTTGTTCCCTTCTTTTTTTCTATTGGATCGCCCAAATTTTTTTTTATTAATATATAATGCCCATATAAAGGGGTTATAGTTATGTATACAAAGTGTCTTTATGAGGTAATCCTTTGCAACGAGGTAATGATGTTGTAATAAATTGCTAATCTGATCCATATGCAGGAATGACAAGAATTCCTGCAAAGAATGATTTGTTGATAGTGGTAGTCATGGTAATATGACCTCACCACGTTTCGTGCGTCAGGTGCGGCGCACTATTTAAATCTTGAGTTCATATATATGTATTATGCTTGACAAAGGCTCATAGAGCCGAAACACGTGTCGTTTATCTATTCTCTGCTTGACCTTTTGATGCTTGAATAAAGCAGTTTTTCTTCAAATATCCGAGTGCCGGTCTTTTCTGCGAATCAAGTGGGCTGTCTCTCCCTGACTCGAGCACCGGGACCGCTGGAAAGACGAGGAGTGCCGTCCGTACTTCACTATATTTGATGTCATCCTGTCATGGTTCCCCAACTGCTGCAGCGTCCAGTTGCCGTGGGGACCAGGAATGTGGCCTGGCCCTCACTGATGTTGGAACCCCGGGCCAATGAGGAAGTGCGCCAGGGCTCCTGAACATGCAGGCACACCGGGGTGAGCTGCCTCTTCCCCAGCATAAAAGACTGGCATCTGCACTGTACAGGTGCCATTTAATTTCTTGTCCTCTGGCTCCCCCTACTGGTCCCTTGCATAATTGAAGACTCCCCTGGCTTTGGATTTCTGGATTTGACTTTCTGACTACAGTTTTTGTTTCTGGCATTTTGGTATCATATTTGATCTCCTGGTTCTGACTCTTTGGTGTATTTTGGATTCTCGTTTGCCGACTGGCTTTTGATCCTTTTCCTGTACAACTGCTCTCTCAGTGTTTGTTTGTCCCTAATTGTGGGTCACCCTTCACATATTGCAGTATAGGGACTGTCATTCACTTGGGGGTCACTGTTTAGGGTGATTATAGGGATAGTGGATTATCCTGTAATCTGTAGGGGTAGTCCTTCAGAATGATTTCCTTTGGCATGGGCTTAATGTAGCCATATTCTATACTGACATGAAAATGTTCTACCCTGTTAAATTAGATACAAAAATTAGATACAAATATCAGACAAAATATATTATTATGATGAATTATTATATTTTGAAGTTTGTGTGCTGGTTCGTGTTGTGGTATTTACTGAATTGTGTTATGGATCCCATTGCCACGGACCATAATACAATTCCATGGCAGAATGCATAACGGAATGCCTTTAGAGGCATTCTGTTATTCATTCCGTTATAATAGAAATCTATGGCCTGCATAACGGATCCGTCCGGTTTACGTTATGCAGGAGAGGACTGGTCCATGGTAACGGAATCCATAACGTAATTCAGTAAATACCACAACACGAACCAGCACACAAACTTCAAAATATTAAATTCGCTCATCTCTATATATTATATCTTCATTTGTAGATTCACAGAAAATTAAACACAATATGTAATATCTCTAAGTATTGATAAAAAATTACAATAGTCTGGAAAATCTGATGACCTCTCAAAGTGCTGGATTGGCAGAGCTTTACTGTGTTTGTGTATATAGTATGCAGAATATTGACAGACCTTTAGCATGCTTTCATATAACAGCATTTCTTAACCTAAAACGCTTTGATGTGAAACTTACATATAGATACTAAATGCAAAAAGAATTTGGACATTCGGATTATGTGCTATTTCCATTTGCATGCTTCATTTTACTAAATTCTTCTATTTTCCTTTTATACTCTTATTATTGTAATTTGGAAAATATCTGGAGAGTGCATTTGCATCTGTTTTCATATACCCCTACTATCCTTAAATAACAGATGCGTTCATATAATTTATAGTCAGATATTACATGACTACAAAATACTAAAAACTGTTGGAGTATCATATTGTGCTTTTACATATTCTTGTTTGTAGAAATGATGGAAGTCCAGACAAAAGAAAACATGCTGCAGAGAAAAACAAGACACAGGTCCCCAAAAATGGCCCAGTGCAAAGTGACAAAAATGGTCATCGTGTTCCTCCAATTCACCCTGAGAGGCTGAAGGACTTTGTGGAAGATGAATACCTGGATGGAAACCATACCACATGGGAAATGAAGATTTCCGGAAACCCAGAGCAACCATTAAAAGATGCTGTTGAACCTGTTGCTATAAAAGTCCGAAAGCCAAGTGTACGGCCAAAGAATGAGTTCTTGAGATTTGAAGATATCAGTGCAGCAGCTTTTAAAATTCAAAGTGGTGTTCAAAAGACCCCCTGCATGGTACGAGGCATGGTAGATTAAGATACTTACAATTGGTAGTACTACACTGCAAATAGAGTGTCTATATAAATCATCTAGTAGACCCTGAAGATGCCTAGGGTACCGTGAGGCAATGGAGGAAGGGGAGGAAGTAGATATAATTAAATGTGGTTTTAATGTGTTTATTAATTTAAAAACATCTTTGCAATGTCTTCTTTAGATAAAGTATACCATGGAGATGAGAGAATACATTTTAAACTAATTGGATTAGTTATGAATTTCACAAAAATTTGTCTGTCAAACGAATCCAAACTTTTGGCGATTCGATTCGCGGTAATTGCGCAGAAACTGCACCAGCGCCTTTTTACTTTGAACATTTGGAGGGAAAACAACAGGAAGGAAGAAGTTTGAGGATCACATGACACTGTGTAGGAGGTGGAAGGCTTTGATGCTGGCAGACAGCCTGATCAGGGGCAAGATTGTGGAAGGTCTTTTTGCTCAGAAGGACGAAACACAATTATGTGTGCAGCTTGTGAACTAAAAGCATGAGTTTTAGCTATGTCTGCCAAAAAGCAATTGCAGATACGCTAGCAATATAAACAATATACTGTAGGTGTGATAGGGAGAGTATATGGATATAATTAGGTAGATTTGGGGTTTTATATGGAAAAGTATAGAGAATGAGGCAGAGAAAACATTGAGAGTAAGGTCACTCAGAGTTTTGTGTTTCAAACAACTGCTGGCAAATTCTATAAAAACTTCATTTTCTCAGAAAATGGACAGCAAGACAGCTTTTTTGGGGGGAAAAACCTGAAGTTCCTATAGTTCATAGGCTTATTTCCAGTACCTCCAGAATCGATTCTGCTGCAAACGCTGAGCAATTGCTCCCTTTTTTTCCCTATAAAACAGTTTCTTCAATTTATCTACCATTTGTAATTGAGCATTACAGTAACGCATTATATTACTTCAAAACACCATGCAATTACAGCAAGCGCAGTTTACCTCAATAACTGCATTAGAATACCTGTGTCAGTGAACGTATTTTACGGCAATAACTACATTAGTATACCCATGTTAATGAATGTGTTGTATTACTTCAAGATGCTGTGCAATTTCAGAAAATGTATTTTAGAGCAATAACTGCTTTAGTATATCTGTGTTAGTGAACGCATTATATTACTTTAAGATAGCATGCAGTTTCAGGAACCACATTTTACTGCAATAACTGCATTAGTATGCCCCTGTTAATGAATGCATTGTATTATTTCCAGATGCCATGTCGTTTCAGCAGACATTTTACCGCAATAACTGCATTAGTATAGTCGTGTTAGTGAACACGTTGTATTACTTCAAAAGACCATATAGTTTTAGCAACCGCATTTTACTGCAATAACTTTATTAGTATGTCCCTGTTAGTGAGCATGTTGTATTACTTCAAGATACTGTGCAGTTTCAGCAAATGCATGTTACAGCAATAACTGCATTAGTATACTCATGTTAGTGAACATGTTGTATTACTTCAAGATACCATGCAGTTTTTGCAACCACATTATATAGCAATAACTGCAATAGTATATCTGTGTTGATGAATGCATTGTATTACTTCAAGAACTATGCAGTTTCAGCAAAGGCCTTTTACTGCAATAACTGCATTAGTATACCTGTGTCAGTGAACATGTTGTATTACTTCAAGAGACCATGCCGTTTTAGCAACCGCATTTTACTACAATAACTGCATTAGTATGCCTCTATTAGTGAGCATGTTGTGTTACTTCCAGGTACCATACAGTTACAGAAAATACTTTTTAATGCAATACCTGCATGAGTATACCCATTTTAGTGAAGGTGTTGTACTACTTCAAGGTACTGTGAAATGTCAGCAAACGCATTTTACACCAATAACTGCATTGTAACCATTCTAAATTGTCAATATTTAATTTTGCCTCTATCTGTAAATTACAGGAAAAAAGACTGTTTGCTGCAGTTTAATAATCTGTGTACCAGACGTGTGACTCTACATTTAAATAGGTCTCATAATAAAATGTCTGGTAGAATGAGAAGTGGTAAACGAAAGGCATTATACTATAGTTATATGTAACTAAAAGGAGAGCACCAATAGTGAAGCACCGCAAAGTGAGATCAAATAACAAAGATCTTGTGCACTGATTCCCAAACTCTTGAGCATTCACAGTCAGAAAAAGATGGCGGTGGGGAACAGCAATTAGTGTTGCCAATAAGTCAACTGCAATTAGTGTCTCAAGAGGTTGATCATAAGGATGAGAAACAGTTGTAAATAACTGAGATTCTTGTTAGGTCAACAAGTCAGGAGGATGACCACAGTGAGGAAGTGGAAGAGGAGGTGGTGGATGATGAAATCACTGACCCAACCTGTGAACCTGTGGGAAGGTGGCAAGCCGAGCGAGCACAGCAGTACAAAGGGGGAGGGATCCGCAGCACTGCAACAGGTCGGAAGAGGCAGTGGGGTGGCAAAAGGGAGAAGGTGGACCACTCCAAACAGGCCCGCAACTGGTACCCAAAGCACCCGCTCGCGGCCCTCACCCCTAATGTTTTAGGGGTGAGGTTGTCCATGGGGCTGCCATGTGACTGTACAAGGCAGGGGTGGATTTTTTTTAGAAATAATGGTGGCTAGGTATCTTCAGCAAGGCTGAGCAGATGCCATCAGTTTCCTAAGGGGAGCAGAATCCACTAAGTGGTATGGCAGAGACTGCACTGTCATAAACCTGGCCATGTTGGAGTTAAGCTTACACACCATTGGATTGCTGGGTGTGATGGCGCATAATGGGAGGGACAGTAGCGAGAGCAAGAGAAGCAGTAAGTGATGACGATGGCAAGGACACCATACTGCATGCAAATGCAGTTTGGCTGCCGCAAAGGAGACCAGGAGAATGAGAACAGTCTTGTTCTAATTGCTGATGGCCAGTTCTATTTTCCCACTGGTGATGCCGTTTCATGTGCCTCAGTAGAGCAGTAGTGCCTATGTTTGAATGCCCATGGATTATTTTCATCCTGCAGATCTTGCACACAGCAGTGCTTTTATCTGCCAGCACTGTAGAGAAATAATGCCAGAAGAGCTTGATGCAGCAGGGCTTGGCCTAGGTCTTGCACATTTTGAACCTGTGTCCACAGTGTCAGTGGCATTACAATTTCCCATGCTGAGCAGAACAGAAGCAGATCTGGCCCTGGCAGTTTTTTTTAAGGTTTTGGCCATACATTACCTCGTGGCTCTTTATTGCTGCTGCGACCACCACCCTCCTCCCTTGATGTCAACTTCTGCTCAACACCCTGATTTTCTCTTCTCTGTATTTGCTCCAAGCACCACCGTTGCTACTGCTACCATAGCCCCTACCACCTCCACCATGGCTACAAGTGCCACTACTTCTACCACCACCAATAAGTTAGGTGTCTGTCACTCCATGCCATGAGTAAGACTGCACAGTGCGGTTGAAACATGTCGGCTCTGGAGTACTAACAGGAGTGTGTTTGTACCTGTACTGGATTTTAATATGTGGAAATAAAGCATGAAGATGTTATTGCATGCTGGATTCAAAACCTTCTTTCTTCAAAAATAACATAGCTATGCATGTGGTCCCCCAGATCCACCTAAACTTCCTGCTCATTGCAGTCCAAATCCTGACTGTTCTCATATAATTACTAACTGAATCAAGAAAAATCATATGAAAAGCTGCACATTACAAAATAAAAGCAATACATATTTTATTGAACAACACACAAAGAGATTAAAATATATGTATACAATAAAGACCTTGTGCAGGACAAAAGATAAATGCAATGCGAATACGTGCACACCTAATCCTAACTGTGGGCAATTGTATGCTGTCAAAAGACAACAAATGCAATACATATGATATACATGACATCAAACAGTTTGCTTACAATACCAATAATAAAAATGTCCGGGCAGAGAGAGTGCACAGATAATGCACCCCACGCGTATCGCTGGAATCACCAGCTTCCTCAAGGGTATCTAACAGAAGTGTTGTTGTACATCTATTTATATGTATCCTATAAGAAAACCATAATCACCTCGTCAGAGGCAGAGCATGATATGGGTATAATGTAATGGAGTGTCAGCGTCCACGGGATTCCCAAAACCGAACTGTGCATGCGCAAAATGGCGTGAAACCGGAACTGTGTTCCAACATGCATTCCACAGACCAGAAATTATTTAAAACAAGCATATGAAAATGAAATAGCCGTGAATCGTAATAATGCGCGTGCACAAGAGGGCATAAGCGTTTCACCATGCCTTCCAAACCCTGGAGCACAGCCACAATACAAGATGATACCTTTTAACATTATGAATAGAGATTTATAAAGAAAAATAACTCGAAATAATGGCATACACAGGCAACAATACTATATAAGGCATCTTCCACACTGCCGTTTTTTTTCCGTTTTGCGGTCCGTTTTTTGTGTTCCGTATACGGTCCGTATACGGAACCATTCATTTCAATGCATTCCATTTCCGTTTTCCGTTCCGTTGAAAGATAGAACATGTCCTATTATTGCCCGCAAATCACGGTCCGTGGCTCCATTCAAGTCAATGGGTCCTCAAAAAAAACGAAACACATATGGAAATTCATCCGTATGTCTTCCGTTTCCGTTCCGTTTTTTCTGAACCATCTATTGAAAATGTTATGCCCAGCCCAATTTTTTCTATGGAATTACTGTATACTGTATATGCCATACAGAAAAATGGAACGGAACAACGGAACGGAAACGGAAACACAACGGAAGCAAAAAAACTGAACAACTGATCCGTGAAAAACGGACCGCAAAACACTGAAATCGACATACTGTAGTGTGATAGAGGCCTAATGATCATTCCGCAAACAAGTATTATGTCAGTAAATGAGAAAGTATATATGCGTTTATGTGTGTATTTGTATATATGAACTTCGCAAGAGGACACAGCAACAGCTATCGAACATTGGACTGGCAACTTGGGATAGGACAACAAAGAAAGAAAAACATTAACTTCAATGGCTGACCACTTTTTGGAATCCCATGGAGGTAGGTGTAATGGCTTGAGAATTGTTGGTCTGGACCTGATTAGTGGGAATATAAGAGGAACACAAATTTGAACAATTTCTCAAATCTAAATCCAGGTGGATTTTCAACCTGGGCTCTCTTACTCCGCAAGGACTGAAAAAGAGCTAACTTTCACAGAATTTTACACATAAACGTCTATTATTCACAAGCAAATGTCATCAGGGTTATACCTCATCACTATTTAGGGTTTCTAATTGTTTGTTTAATTTCATTTTTGTGTTGTTTCTAGGTTTTGGCACTTTGAAGTATTGATCACATCTATTGTGGAGTTTGCACAATCTGCGTTCTGGTTTCAGACATCTCTAGGATCCATTGGGTTACTGAGCCTACTCACCATGGATCACTGCTGCACTCCTAAGGGCCCTTGCACACGACCTTGTGCCCTCCGAGACAAACGGTCCTTTAGCGGGCCATATGTTCCAGAGCGGCATTGATTGTGCACACGGGAGCACACAGCATCATAGATTTAAATGATACTGTGCACGTCGGGTCGCCTGCGGGACTATTGTCCTGCACTCATAAGAGTGCAAGACTATAGTCCCGCCGGCGGTCCGATGTGCACAATATCATTGTAATCTATGATGCTGTGTGCTCCCGTGCGCACGATCAATGCCGCTCCAGGAAATATGGTCTGCTCACGGACTATATTTCGGAGGGCATAAGGTCGTGTGCAATGGCCCTTCTGCGTATAACTAGGATGGCACCTTGTACATTATGTACTGATCTCCATGGTATTCATATATTCATGATGGACAGCTAACTGGATTTAATATTTGCTTGATGGATGGTCATCTCTATCATGTTGGCGTGTCCTTGTTTTACAGAGACACTGATCTAAATGGGATGTATTTTAATATTTGTTTCGATCAGGGTTCTAAGTCATGGCATATCATTTTTGGTCAGGGATATACACAGTCGTTGCATCTTCTTGCTTATACTCCAGGGTGATTCCCTATATTTTTAACCTCTGGAACTTTGCTGTCTTTTATCAGTGCCCCCGGTGGCCTAACCTATGCTGCGCATGCTCTTATTTCTAACAAACTGCACCAGTTTGAGCCCTGAATTCCTATGCTTTGGGATGTGTGAAAGGGTTTTATAAGTCATTTATGCTGCGTAGTATTATTGGTTTATGCTTTTTAATGCTATATCACTTTACATATTTTCCCTCCTGGGTATATGTGCTATTGTTTATTACTGGATATGTGCACATATTGGAGCCTTCGCTATATATGCAGAGGTTTTTTGTTTATGTTGCCTAATCCCTATCACCTGCATTTTTTTTACACTACAAACTCCTAGTTTTATACTTTATAGTTGGACTGTCTGCATGGTTCATCACCTTGATGGGTAGTTTATTTGTACCTTTATGGTATTTTGCCCTTAGAACAACTATTCCACTTAATGCACTTTTGAACATGGCCAGTTATTTTATTGCAATTTATATATCATTTTAGATTCATAATATTTCTACAAAATTAAATCATGTTTATAATTGTTCAATAATTATGTTTACTATAGTCTAATAAAGTTCATTACTTTTATAATTATATTTGCTGTATAGTAGCTTTAGAAGGATTTATTGCTGTAGGAACTTGTATGTACTATCTTATTCCATGTATTTTGAGTTATTTCAGCGCGTACATGTATTGTAACAGCGATTGATTTTAATCATTTCATGTTCAATCTATTGTGGATGCAGCATTTATATAATTATGTTTCACAATTGCTTTAACAATTACAATATTATTTGTTTCCACAAAAATTGCCTGGAATGCGCCATAAGACATAATGTATTATATGATTTTTTGCACATGCGCATATATGCTTTCTCATTTACTGACATACTTGTTTGCGATTTGATCATTATATAGTATTGTTGCCAGGTATATGCCATTGATTAGCATTATTTTTCTTCATAAATCTCTATTCATAGTTTTAGGTTAAAAGTTATCATCCTGTATTGTGGCTGTGTTCCGGGGTTTGGAAAGCATGGTGAAACGCATATGCCATCTTACACACGTGCATTATTACGATTTACACTATTTAATTTACATATCCTTGTTTTGCATCTTTTCTGGTCTGTGGAATGTATGTTGGAACACAGTTTCGGTTTCACGCCATTTTGCACATGCGCAGTTTGGTTTTGGGAATGCAGAGAAAGCTAACACTCCATTACAGTAACTTAGTAACATAGTAAATAAGGCCGAAAAAATTCATTTGTCCATCCAGTTTGGCCTGTTATCCTGCAAGTTGATCCAGAGGAAGGTAAAAAAGAATGTACAAACCTTCTTTCCTCCAGACGCAGAGGGTGTCCCCTCGTCACAGTCACAGTCCTGGGGATAAATAGATTAAGGGAGAGATCTCTGTACTGATCCCTGATATATTTATACATAGTAATTAGATCTCCCCTCAGTTGTATTTTTTCTAACGTGAATAACCCTAATTTTGATAATCTTTCAGGGTACTGTAGTTCCCCCATTCCAGTTATTACTTTAGTTGCCTTCCTCTGTAACCTCTCCAGCTCTGCTATGTCTGCCTTGTTCACAGGAGCCCAGAGCTGTACACAGTACTCCATGTGTGGTCTGACTAGTGATTTGTAAAGTAGTAGGACTATGTTCTCATCGCGGGCATCCATCTATGCCCCTTTTGATGCATCCCATTATCTTATTGGCCTTGGCAGCAGCTGCCTGACACTGGTTTTTACTGCTTAGTTTGCTGTTCACTAAAATTCCTAGGTCCTTTTTCATGTCAGTGTTATCTAGTGTTTTACCATTTAGTATGTACGAGTGACTTGCATTATTCCTTCCCATGTGCATTACCTTACATTTGTCAGTGTTAAACCTCATCTGCCACTTATCTGCCCAAGCCTCCAATCTATCCAGATCCATCTGTAGCTGTATATTGTCCTCATCAGTGTTAATTACTTTACACAGTTTAGTGTCATCTGTAAAAATTGATATTTTACTGTGCAAGCCTTCTACAAGATCATTAATAAATATATTGAAGAGAATAGGGCCTAATACTGACCCCTGAGGTACCCCACTAGTGACAGTGACCCAATCTGATTATTTACCATTAATAACCACCCTCTGTTTTCTATCATTGAGCCAGTTACTTACCCACTTACAGACGTTTTCTCCCAGTCCGAGCATTCTCATTTTATATACTAACCTTTTATGTGGTACAGTGTCAAATGCTTTGGAGAAGTCCATATATACATCTATTGATTCGCTGCTGTCATATCATATCATGCTCTGCCTCTGACCAGGTGAATAAGGTTTTCCTATTACAATACATATTCATAGATGTACAACAACACTTCTGTTAGAGACCCCTGTGGAAGCGTGGGGCACGTTATCTGTGCACTATGTCTGCCCGGACATTTTTATTATTTGTATTGTAACCTAACTGATTGATAAGAGAAAATGTAGTAAGCCCAGCTTCCAAAAAGTACGAATACAGCCTTTATTGTTCTAAAGGATTTTACACTTATGGAACAATAAAGGCTGTATTTTTACTTTTTGGAAGCTGGGCTTACTTATCTTACCTATTTTTTCTTGTTCAACGTGTGCTATGCTCCTGGTATTACCCGTGCTTCCGCCCTTGACTCAGGTGAGCACAGCTACCATTCTTATTTTTTTTAACTAACTGTTTGATGTCATGTATATCATATGCATTATTGCATTTGTTGTCTTTTGGCAGCATAGAATTGTCTGCATTTAGGACTGGTTTGTGCATTGGATTTATCTTTTGTCCTGCACAAGGTTTTTATTGTATACAATATTTTAATCTCTTTGTGTGTTGTTCAATAAAATAGGTATTGCTTTTATTTTGTGATGTGCAGTTGTTTTATACGGTTTTTCTTGGCACTGAGTTCATACAAGAAGTGTGTACCCTTGTCTCTTTTTTGATATTGTTCTCACACAATTTATCAACAGGGAAACTATCTTGAGTATCTTCCATAACACATAAGATTTTGTTGCCTCTTCTTAAGAAAGGGACTAAGAGTGGGCCATGAAGACAGAGATGATGCAACTGAAAGGCTTTTCTGGAGTCAAAAGGAGGAGGAGCAGGAGGAATATTGTAACCCCTAGCAGTGGCCTACTACTACTACTGGCCGGACACCACTATAGCCACCTACATTCTAACTCTTGGATGAAGAGGATGGGGTCTTTTGTTTTCCACTCTTCCATTCTCAGACACTTTATTATGAGGCCTATAAATGTAAAGTCACAGGTTCACTGCACATATTATTAAGAAGTAGCAACAATTCTTTGTACATCATTTAAAGACAGAGTCACAGTTAAACACCCCTCCCTTTCTACAAACATACTGCATATTGTTATTGAGAACTTACAATGGTAATACAATGTGCTGGATGAATCTGCTATATTAATACAGTTATCGCAGTACAATATGTTCACGAAAACTGCACGGTATATTGAGGTAATACAATGCTTTGAATGAAACTGCTATATTAATGCAGTGATTGCAGTATAATGCCATTCACTAAAACCAGACGGTGTATTGATGTAATACAATGCATTGAATGAAACCGTTATATTATTGCAGTACAATACTTTCACTAAAATTGCATGGTATATTGATGTAATGCAATGCAATGAATGAAACTGCTATATTAATGCAGTTATTGCAGTACAATATGTTCATGAAAACTGTACGGTATATTGAGGTAATATAATGCGTTGAATGAAACTGCTATATTAATGCAGTGATTGCAGTATAATCCATTCACTAAAACCAGATGGTATATTGATGTAATACAATGCATTGAATGAAACTGTTATATTATTGCAGTACAATACGTTCACAAAAATTGCAATGCAATGAATTAAACTGCTATATTAACTTAAGGTAACTTTACGCGAGTAGATGATTGGTACGATTCAGCGCTGAATAGAAAGTTTCGTTTCTTGATGTAGTGAACATTTCAACAATGACCCTTTAGGCGTGCCGATTATCATTCACAAAATTGTAATTTCGATTGTTTGTAAAGCAGACAGTTGCATTTACACAAAGTGATAACCTGAGTGGTGTGCTTAAACACCCCCGTGATGTAATCGTCTGCAAACGTGTGTGCAGTAAATGATTCCTATTTACACATATGAAATTGTTAACATCCAACAATGATTTTTGTGACCATTCAAGTGATCGAATCAATGAGAAATCTACCAATTGTCAGTGGTCACTATCATTCATTGCTTTTACACTGCTTGATAATCGTGCATTTTTGATCGATTTAGCGATAATTTACATGATACGGTCATTGGCTTGTGTAAAGGTACCTTAAGACTCCATTGCATATTAACGTAATACAATGGTCAACTAAAACAAATGCGATGAATGAAACTGGTATACAATGAAATGCCAAACTGCAAACAGTAGCTAAATTGAAACAGGTTTTTCTGTACATATCAGAGGGGCAAGTTAACATGTCCTGGTATAAAAAAAATGGGTAAAATATGATGAACTTCTTAATTACACACGGTAGTAAAAATTGCAGCTTTTTTCAGATATTAAGAGGCACAATTATGCGCTGTTATCAACACACCAAAATACGCTTAAATGCTTCAACAGTAGTACAATATAACCTTTTTTTTTTAGAGCAAAAAAGGGGGAGATAGGGCAATATTTGTAGCAAAATGTAGCAAAAAGCCTATAAAACACTTATGTACTGTAAATTTGAGGATTTAAAAAAAAAACTATAAGTCTGGCTGTGCATGTACAGAATAAGATGATGTTGGTGCAGGATTTTGGTAATTGTAGAATTTGTAGCTATTACATGAACTTTCTACTTCTTACCATGTCTGTCCTCAATTGGAAACACACACACAGAACTTTGAGAAAACACTATTCTCTCCCTGATAAAACCCTGACTTTTCTACCTATTTACTCAATCTACTTAACTAAATATGTCCCTATATTGTCCATTCAACACCTAGATTCCTAGCTTGTGTCTATAATTTCTTTCTGCCAGAAACATTTTAAGAAAATGCTCACAGATTGCAAGCTCAGAATTGTCGTTTCTGGCTTGTGGTCAAGTTCAGAGACTAAAGAACCTGCCAAAATCCTGACCCTGATTGGCTCACAGCCTGCCTGTCAGCCCCTGAGCCAATCAGGGCAGGCTCCCTCCTGCCTAGTGTCACGTGATGTAATCTTCATCTTTCCTGCCGTATTACACGCCAATTCTCATTGTAAAATGACGCTAGTGCTGTTTTGCGCAATTCATCCGAACTGAAACCTCAGATTTGTATGGCAGCTGAATTTTTGTGAAATTTATAATTAATCCAATTAGTTCAGAATCATTTCACTCGTCTTTAACCCACAGCCATAGGACTCCCTATATTTTTTGTATAATACTGATCTACTCATATGGTGCAGAAGGATATTTTGGCCTTTGTTTGGCTCATGGGCCTGATTGTTAACACAACCTCTGCACCCCTTTATTTAGATCCCTGGTATCCACATGTATAATGAAAAATCTATGTTTAAGTATTAATCCTTCTTTCAGGCACCAGCTGTGTGTCTCTGTCTTTCCTTTTAACCCTTAATGACTACCCACTGTCTTTTTTCATTGCTGTTTTAGAGGGAGCAGAGCACTTCAGTAAGCACTCATGCTCTACAAATGAACTGCAACCAACCACTCCATTATTAGGGTCTTTTGCTCTGCAGACAATAAAAAAAAAAAAAAAAATGTATGGCTATTTAAATATGGAGAAAATATGCTGAAAAAAAATAGCTGGTCATTAAGGGGTAATAACTGGAAACTTACAGCACATGTTCACTTATAATATCTTATTTCAGTATTCAAGAATTTCCAAACAATATGGAGTAGACATTTACCTGAAGAAAGAATATCTACAATATACAGGATCTGTGAAAGAAAGGGGTGTTCTGTACCTTCTAACATCACTCCACGAGGTACAGTAGGATTCTTGGTTTTGTATTAACACAATCTTATTTCTTTAAAATAGCATATACTGTAAGTAAAATCAATGCTCCCAGTGGACTACATTTGCATAATACATACATAACAACTGCCTTAATTTTTCCACAATCTGGACACAGATGGAAAGATTGTGTACTTCAGGTTATTCCAAATGGTACAAAATCAAAACTGTATATATAAATATGGAGTTTCAAAATCGAGCACAATATTTCAAGTTGTTCCCTATTGTTAAAGGGGTTCTCCTAGCTTTAAAGGTGTTGTCTCATTATAGCAAATATCATTTATTACATAGAGAAAGTTAATACAAAGCATTTACTAATGTATTGTGATTGTCCATATTGCCTCCTTTGCTGGCTGGATTCATTTTTCCATCACGTTATACGCTGCTTGTTTCCATGGTTACAACCACCTTCAATCCAGCATTGGTGGCCATGCTTCCACACTATAGGAAAAAGCACCGGCCTAGGAGCACTCCTATGGTCCCAGCCACCAGAGAGGCCAGTGCTTTTTCCTATAGCGTGTAAGCATGGCCACCATTGCTGGATTGCAGGGTGGTCATAACCATGGAAACAATCAGTGTATAATGTGATAGAAAAATGAATCAAGCCAGAAAAGGAGGCAATATGGACAATCACATCACATTAGTAAGTGCCTTGTATTAACTTTCTCTACATGATAAATGCCATTTGCTGGAGAGAGGCAACCCCTTTAAATAGACAGGTCCTCTTTAAGCTGGATATGCAGTTATCTCTGAAGTGAGACAACTACTTTGATACAGATAGTGATACCTCATATAATATTTATTATTAATTATTAATAAATACCATTTGCCAAGTGACACAACCTCTTTATAGGATCCACCATTTTAATACCTTAAGACACGCAAGAGACCTGTCAAAAAACATCAGTAAGATAGCCCAGATCCTCGACCAAAATGAATGGTTCCTGACAGTGATTTTTATTAATAGATTGACTGATTTTAATAACTGTAAAATCACCTTTCCATTGAAATGGTATACAGCAGGATAAGCAAAACAGAATGATACAGTTTTATGGGGAAAGATTCAATAAAACCTGTATTTCATTAAAGAGGTATTCCAGTTTTAATGATTACATTTATTTTTTTTAGAAAATATGATGTTAAACAATTTTCTAATATGCATTTATAAAAAAAAAATCTTGCAAACTTTTATTATATCCATACCGTAGCCTCTAGCTAAAGAAAAAAAGGGCACGCCCCATTTAAAGGGAGCCTGCACCTCTACTATGCTACCCTCACTGAGCGTTTCTAAATGTTCATTGTGTTACCCTAAACATATAAATTACACTTTTAATTTTATTTGCAGACGAATTCAATAAGTATTATGCATTTTTGTACTTCCCGCCTTTTATGCAAATTAACATTAGTCATATCTTACATGTGTGACCAGAGAAGAGTCATATTTTTAAGCTCTGACTCATCTCAGGTTAATTTGCATATGTATCAAATCATTTTTTTTACACAATAAAAGCACACAGAGCTATGGGGACTGGGTATTGCGGATGTGCTAGCGGCCAAAATCCAGGTCACAGGTTCCCTTTAAGTCCTGTAAAATGCTTCCATAGAAGAGCTGCATAACCTGGCATTAGTCATGCTGCCAGTGTTATCCAATACATTCCAGAACTGTAAGGGTTAACATCATTATAATGCTATGTGAATCCCGTCAGTGCTGGGAGGTCAGGCCGGGTGCTGCGAGCGGGAGGAACGCTCGTCTGCAAGGGGCCTTAGAAGAATCATGTGACCTGGCTTTCAGTTAACTACCCAGATATGTAACAGGTGACCAGTAGTGTATTGAGGGGCAGTACATACACAGTATATACAGTATTACTCCCTGCAGCAGTATCTTATCATGTCGGTCAGTGCCTGTGTAGAAACACAATCTGTGTGTTGTGTTTTCTTTTTACACTAAACTTTATTAACAACATTATAACATCACGTAGAGACTGGCAGCTATTTTACCACATCAACTAGACACAGGCGGCCATTTTACTAATCACCTAAAGACAGCCATGTAATTACACGCAGTAGTGTAGTTACTGTAATAATCACAATAAAATAATTATTCCACCACTACTCATATTATTAGTAGTAGTATTATTACTATAAGGCCTCTTGCACACGAACGTTTATTTTTTTCCGTTTCCGTTCCGTTTTTTGGTGTTTCGTTTGCGGTCCGTATTCAGAACCATTCACTTCAATGTGTCTGCAGAAACAATGAAAGGTTCCCCTGTATGCATTCCATTTCCGTATTTCCGTATCTCCGTTCCAAGATAGAACATGTTCTATTATTGCGTTCAAGTAAATGGTTCCGTAAAAAAACTGAATGCCTACAGCATGCATCCATATGTCTACCATATCCATTCCGTTTTTGCAGAACCATCTATTGAAAGTTTTATGTCCAGCCCACGTTTTTAATGTACTTACTGTTTAAACATTATTGTATGCTTCTGTTTCTGTTTGCGATCCACTAAAAACGGATCACAAACGGAAACCAAACGGAAAAACTAAACAGCAAAATGGAACGGAAGAGGAAACACTACTGAAACAAAAAAAAACTGATCTGTTTAAAACGGACAACAAAATACAGAAAAAGCCATACGGTTGTGTGCAAGAGGCCTTATATTTATTATGAAAGTGCCATGGTTCTGTACACATGAAAAGGGGTATACATACATAATATAAAACAATTGCAATACGCACGAACAAGACGTTACAAACGAGAGAGGGCTTACTATCTACATGGGATGGGGGAAGGATACAGTGGGTGGGTCTCATTTATCACAGTGGAGGTCACATATCACATGAATGTGTCTTGTGTGCTGACCCAGCATATGTATGTCATGTAACATTGCTGCTTACTGAATGTCAGGGATCATATGATGTGAGGAGTGTCAGTTAGGTCATGGATACATTAAAATGGACCGATTCATGAACTGTACCATTCTACTGTATGGGGTCAGCTGCAGAATTTAAAATACATGTACAGTATATTAGAAAATTGTAGAATTTCCCATTATATAAACAAATATTTAAAAAAATAAAAACTTGAATATCCCTTTAAATAAAATCCTTGCTCATTCTATGCTTTGGGACAAAAGTGCAGCCCTATCCGTGATTGTCACCCTGAGTCTTCCCACAAAAACTATATATCAACCAGGTCAACTCCTCATGCTCCATAACATGCTGCCGGTTCATCATCATCAGTTGATAAATCAGCTATGGAAAACTATCAGTAGGTGTCGGCAGTTACCATAAGTGTAAACTCCTTTTAACATAGAAACACAGCCCTCAACAAGTCTGTCTATTTTACGTCCTCTCATCTTGGTCAAATTAAATGCACTTTTAGATCAGCTATAATCTGTGGGAACTCTGGTAGCAAGTGCTCAATTTCCCTGCAGCACCACCACAGGAGAAATTAAACATTACACAGTGCCCATTTAAATCGGTGGGTTATCTGTGTAAGGCAGGACAGGTGAAGTCCTCCAGAGCGATGACTCAAAGATGAGGATCCTGAACAGAAGAAGTCCCGCAATTAATTTGGAATCCCATAATAGAAGCAATGAAAATGGCTTTCCCAAATCAGATAACCTATATCTATGTTTTTGAAGAAAGATTTGTAGAAGGAATTTTTAACATGCCCTTTCTGGTCAAGACTAGCTAATAGAGAAGGAACTTGTAACACTGGTGGCCCATGCCCATCACTGCCCCTGTTCACGTGGTCCTTGTATGCCATGTGGGCTGGTTGCCGGATACTGGTGGTGTGTATCTAAGCCCATGTGTTAGTTTGGCAGTGGATATTCGCCCCTGTGTTGTATGCGTTCTGGCCGCGGATACTTTGTGGTGTGAATATGAGTTACCTGCCCTTGCTCGCTGTGTGTTCTGTGTTCCATGTAGAGGTTAATGCCTCTTTCTGTTTGTGTGCACCTGTGGGTGCTGTGGGCTAAAGAGCTCAGCTGTACGTTCTGTCTGTGTGTTATTGGCTCATAATATCATTGCCTTGCATCCAAGATCGAATGTGGCCAAGAGCATTTTGCCCTTTCATCCTTTTTAAACCCATGTAAAAATGAAAGTTGATATGAACTCTTGCTTTTCCTACTATTGCTGAGAATGGAAAAATAGGGAGTCTTGTTCAAGTTTACACAGCAGAGTGGTTTGCTCGTCTCATGAGTCACCTGTCAAGCTGCTTGGTCGCCTTTACTATTAACACCCTTGGCAACAAATCAGTCTTTGTAATCAAAGATGTCCCTATAAGGCCCCATGCACACGGCCGTGTTTCACAGCCGTGTGCGGGCCGTGGAACCGCGGCCTGGATCCCTCCTGAGAGCAGGAGCGCACGGCGTCACTGGTTGCTATGACGCCGTGCGCTCCCTGCTGCCGCCGCAATACAGTAATACACTGGTATGATCTATACCAGTGTATTACTGTACTGTGCCGGCAGCAGGGAGCGCACGGCGTCATAGCAAATAGTGACGCCGTGCGCTCCTGCTCTCAGGAGGGATCCAGGCCGCGGTTCCACGGCCCGCACACGGCCGTGAACAACGGCCGTGTGCATGGGGCCTAAGCCATATACTGTGACTTGTTATCTCGAATCACTGAAGAATACCAATATAGCTTATTATCACAGCAGATGACCTGAAAAAGGCAATGCATTTAGTCTGCCACCTTCCTTTCACCTGTTAAAAGGAACAACATCATGTAGGTGTCACAGTTTCCCAAACATTTTTTTTTTGCCTCAGTTAAGCCCCTGAAAAAACTACTTTGATACAATTTGAAAATTAGGTGACAAGAGCCCCCTGGGTGGTTCCCAGTGCTAATGGTGCCCAGTCCCCAAACTAAAATCACATGCGTCATCCATACTCTTCTGTGGGCAGATGCCTTAAGAAGTCCACTGCATATGTGTTTGCTTACTAGTGTTTTTTTTTTGTTTTTTTTGTTTTTTTTACCTTTATAGAACAAACCTCTCCTTCCCCATGGGTCAATGTGCAAAGCGCAAATCGCCCAAAGATGTGGCGAAGTGCGTTATGCACTTTGTCCCAGGTGAAAGGAGACGTTTGCAGCAGCAGTGAGTGAATGGGCCCTAATAGCCCTGTGTGCCTGTCCTGGTGAGATGATCCCTATGCTAGGCGTACCTGTGTGTGGTACTTCCGGAAACACTCCCCTAAGCATAGGGCAGGGTGGTCAGGACAGTCAGGACAGAAATAGCGGGTGTCACGCCTTATTCCACTCCTGCTACAGACACAACATCTTTTTCGGGGTGACGGGTGGGTTGAGGTACCAGCAACGACATTGGGGAAATGTCGCTCGTGTAGACGGCTAACTACACTGGTGGATGGGGCCACGGAACCTCCTGGGTACAGGAGGTTCTCGATGATCTCTTCCTGAAATTTGAGGAAGGATCCAGTTCTCCCAGCCTTACTGTAGAGAACAAAACTATTATACAGAGCCAATTGAATTAAATATACAGACACCTTCTTATACCAGCGTCTGGTTCTGCGGAAAAACTAAATACGGAAACAACATCTGGTCATTGAAGTCCACCCCTCCAATGTGAAGGTTATAGTCGTGGACTGAGAGGGGCTTTTCAATGACACGGGTTGCTCGCTCAATTTGTATTGTCGTGTCTGCGTGAATGGAGGAGAGCATGTAAACGTCACGCTTGTCTCTCCATTTCACCGCGAGCAGTTCTTCGTTACACAGTGCAGCCCTCTGCCCCCTTGCAAGACGGGTGCTAACGAGCCATTGGGGGAAGCCCGCGCGACTAGTTCGCGCGGTACCACAGGCGCCAATCCGTTCTAGAAACAAATGCCTAAAGAGGGCCACATAAAGATGGTACCCCTTGCCGAATAAGGGTGACACCAAGTCCCAGACTATCTTCCCACTGCTCCTCAGGTAGTCAGGGCAACCGACCGGCTCCAGGGTCTGATCTTTTCCCTCATAGACACGAAATTTGTGTGTATAGCCTGTGGCCCTTTCACAGAGCTTATACAATTTGACCCCATACCGGGCGCGCTTGCTTGGGATGTATTGTTTGAAGCCAAGGCGCCCGGTAAAATGTATAAGGGACTCGTCTACGCAGATGTTTTGCTCTGGGGTATACATATCTGCAAATTTCAGGTTGAAATGGTCTATGAGGGGCCGGATTTTGTGGAGCAGGTCAAAAGCAGGGTGGCCTCTGAGACGGGAGGTGCTGTTATCACTAAAGTGCAGGAAACGCAGGATGGTCTCAAATCGTGTCCTGGACATAGCAGCAGAGAAAATGAGCATGTGATGAATTGGGTTCGTGGACCAATATGACCGCAATTCATGCTTTTTAGTTAGACCCATGTTGAGGAGGAGGCCCAAAAAAGTTTTAATTTCGGAAACTTGGACTGGTTTCCACCGGAAAGGCTGGGCATAAAAGCTTCCCGGGTTAGCGGTTATAAATTGTGTGGCATACCGGTTTGTCTCTGCCACAACTAAGTCTAAGAGCTCCGCAGTCAAGAACAGCTCAAAAAATCCCAGGGCCGAACCGATCTGAGCTGTCTCAACCCGAACTCCAGACTGGGCGGTGAAAGGGGGAACTACAGGTGCGGCTGAAGTTGGGGACTGCCAATCAGGGTTTGCCAGCACCTCAGGGATTCTAGGGGCTCTACGGGCACGTCTTTGCGGTGGCTGCGACGGGGTCACTACTGCACGTGCCACCGTACCAGCTTCAACTGCCCTTCTGGTGCTCGCTACTTCACCATGTTCTACGGCAGTGCTGGTACTAGGTCCAGGAAGGGCTGGGCTGCTGGTGTATGCCTCACCACGTAATCCGACAGCACCAGCCCCACTCTGCTGCTCTTGAAGCGGATCCTGCGCAACCTGCGGTCTAGCGACACGGGGCCGGGTACGCCTGGTGCTATCAGGGACCTCAGCCTCCTCGTCCGAACTTTGGGTCAGAGAGCCACTGCTTTCTACGGGTTCGTATTCTGACCCGCTAGATTCATCAGATGAGGGTTCCCATTCCTCATCCGACTGGGTCAGAAGCCTGTTTGACATGTGGGCAACTAAATTTAGGGGTATTCCCTGAGACTACCCAAGAAAAAAAAAGCAAGCCTGTCTTACAAATGGGAGGCTAGCGAAGTACCGGAGGCCGCTGCGGTTGATAAAAAATATCAAAACTGATTTTTTTATCGCCGCAGTGCGTGTAAAGTGAATGTGCAGCGATCAAAAAAATATATTTTTTTTGTCACTGCGGTGGGGCGGGTGTGGGCGAACGCACGTGTGGGCGACCGATCAGGCCTGATCGGGCAAACACTGCGTTTTGGGTGGAGGGAGAACTAAAGTGACACTAATACAATTATAGATCTGACCGTGATCAGTTTTGATCACTTCCATATACTATAAAAGTACAAATGCTGATTAGCGATACGCTAATCAGCGAATAACGGACTGCGGTGCGGTGGGCTGGGCGCTAACTGATCCCTAAACTACCTAACCAAGGGGCCTAAACTATACCTAAAACCTAACGGTCAATACCAGTGAAAAAAAAAAGTGACAGTTTGCACTGATCACTTTTTTCCTTTCACTAGTGATTGACAGGGGCGATCAAAGGGGTGATCAAAGGGTTAATAGGGGTTCAGGGGGGTGATCTGGGGGCTAAGTGTGGTGTTGGTGGGTACTCACAGTGATGTGTGCTCCTCTGCTGGAACCAACCGACCAAAAGAAGGAGCAGAGGAGCACAGCAGCCATATAACCACATCATATTTACTAATATGATGGGTTATCTGGCTTCTGATTGTTTTTTTTTTAAATCAGCAACCTGCCAGCCGCGATCATTGGCCGGCAGGTTGCTGCCGAAATACTTCACGACGAAATGCCGGCCGGCGATGCGCATGCGCGGGCCGGCTGGGACGAAATCTCGCGTCTCGCGAGATGATGCGCCGATGCGTCCAGGAGGAGTAAATCAACCACCTCCCGGACGCATCGGCGCGTTAGGCGGTCGGGAGGTGGTTAATAAAGGCCAATAAAAAAAAAATTTTAACCAAAAATGAGTAAAATTGCCTCTGAAGGTGTACATAGCCTTTAAGACATTGGAATCTCAAAATGATGGAGAAAGGGAGTAATTGGGTTTGATTTACATGGGATGGCCTGGGCTCCATTAGTGCTGAGGACTTCCCAGTGGACTCTTTTCAGGGGCTTAGCAGAGACACAAAAGGAACTCTATGGGACACCTTTATGGCTTTGTTAACAGAATAATGAGTGAAAGGGAGGTGATTCCCTGTAAGTAGATTCTTTAAATAGAATGCAATCATTGTTTATTATGAAGACTTGTGGATTTACCCCATATATTTCACTGGTACACAATACGTTGTAACTTTTTTTATTTTACAGGATCAGCAGAGAAAAGGAGTGATTGTGGCCACAGACAGTAATTTTGCCATGGCTGTAGCTTTCCATGCTTCAGAGTTACAGATCCCTGTGTTTGTCATTATGTCAGCTGGGACATCCCCAAACCGTGTCAAAATCTGCCGTGACTATGGGGCAATGGTTGTTTTATTTGGACCCACGGCAAAAGATGCCCAGAGCCACGCCCGAAGACTGGCGCAAGAGAATGGTTACCTTTATATTGAGGAGTATGTATCATATTGACTATCACCCCCCTACTACCCACACAGTTGCTTTTCTCACACTGCTGCGGTTCGGTAGAGTTCTTATAGTACTTTTTGTGCCTTTTTAAGGTATTTATTGTGGCAATGATAAACGAAGCCTTGTGTAGATGAAACATTATTTAATAAAGTGAAAATAAATGTTCATTTTATTAGAGCTAAAAAATAGATATCACAGATGACGACAATACCCCTGTGTATCTGACAGTACAATTATACTAGGAAAAAAGGACCGGCACTCGCTGTTAGTATATAATCTTGCTGTGATTTATTGCCACATTCCAGTGATGTGTTTCGGCACACAATGTGCCTTTGTCAAACTTTTTTAGTGCCGGTCCTTTTTTCCTGTTATCTACATGGGACGCCTGCCCCGGAAAGACGCGCACCGCCACTGTCTCTCCCGTAGTGCAGATTGATATATGTTATACATAGGACAATTATACTAGTCAGGATTATTGCTACTTTTGATAGCAGTAAGGGCATGGCAATGCATCTAAACAGGCCTTGTATGGTGACATATGGAGTCCCTATGGATCCATGTGCCTCTGAGGCAAATTCTTCTTGTATGTTCTCATGGAATATGTGAGAAAAAAAAACCTACATGCAGCTTAATGTAATTTGGGAGACAGATGGTGGTACGTATGAACTGTAGAATTTTTATTCTTATGGATACCTACCAGCAAGATTTTTTCCCTCTAATTATCTGCCAAATGCTTTGTGCATAAATAACGCAAATAAAACAACATATATTTCTAAGATTCTAATACAGTTCTGTTAGAATTAGAATAACAGAGAGCTGGGATTCAAGTTTACATTTGTCCAAACAAAACAGCAGTAATCTTTGACCAAATGTCAGTTGCTTCTTCACTGCACCTATTGCAGCATAACTGTATGTACTGTATATTGCAGTCTTTTTAGCTGTTTAGCTGCTGACATTTAAAAGAGACCACAAGTTCAAAGTAAAAAAAAAAAAGAAAAAAAGAAAACTAAACATAAAAAACTCTATTGGTATTTCATTTGCTGCCATTTAAAAAAAAATATTATATATATATATATATATATATATATATATACTGAGGAACAAACAGAAAAGTTACGAGATACCCTTCTTTTAATCTTGTAGCTGCAGATCTTACTATTCGGGTCACACTGTGCATCTGTTGTCCAAGACACTCTTGCCTGTCCAGCCCTGCTATTGAATTGGCTAGCACTACTCATGTGAGTAGTGCTGGCCTTTCTGAGGACAGCAGCAATGTCTTGGGATCCTAAATGCACATTCTGAGAAGCGGTCCAGCCATCTGGGACTGCAGAAGAAGATCCCAGGCACTTGGTGGATCTACATCTGAAAAGAAAAATGGAGGTCTGTAACACCTGTTGGTAGGGACAGACAAGGACAGTGAGCCCTAACCTAGAACCTAGCCTGCTTTCCCTACTTACTTGCAGTATAAACCCTACTTGGCAGAACAGCAACTGGACGACAGTCCCTACTTTAAATAAGTACAGGGATGAAGAAACTCTAACAGACAACCAAACAACAGATGACAAACGCAAAGTTGAGTTGGAGGGTCACTTTAAATATCTGTTAAAATGTATAATGCACTTATAATATCTCTTTTTTTTCTCTCAGGGAAGACAGTGCTGGCTATCTTGCTGGGCTGGGAACAGTCGGGCTAGAGATATATGAGCAGGTGCCCAATATAGATACCATCATATTTCCTGCAGGTGGACATTGTGGATTGTTAGCTGGATCAGCAGCTGCCCTAAAGCATCTCAATCCAAAAATCACAGTGATTGTAAGTATGCATAGCGTTTTAGATGCTAGTGCTAATAACCCCCATAGCTGGCGGTGAATCCTTGCTCTCTTACATTTAGAAACAGGCATAGAAAATGATGCAAGAGACTGGCCTGCCGGCCGCCCCCTTCCCTGCCTACGCCACGCCCATTTTTTTGGACCTGGCAAGAGGAGGGAAAAGACGCAGATTGCTGCAGAAATTACCTTTGTGCCGCAATCTGCGTCAGAAATATGGCTAATATAGGTGTATTTCTATATAGTAAATGACCCACATAGTGTTTAATTACCATATTTGTCACTTTATAAGACACATCCGATGATAAGATGCACCCCAGGTTTAAGAAAAGGAAAATAAGAAAAAAATATGTTTCATCAGACCTTATATCAAATCCTCAGATCAGACCCCCATAAATATCAGGACATCAGATCAGGCCCTCATATCAGGACATCACATTTGACACCCTTATCAGGAGATCACATCAGCCCTTCATGTCAGATGCCCATCAGACCTCAGATCAACCCACCTTGTCAGACCCCCACCAGACCTCAGATTAGCCTACCTTGTCAGACCCTCCTCAGATCTCAGATCATCCCACCTTGTCAAGGCCCCATCAGACCTCAGATCAGCCCACCTTTCCAGACCCCCATCAGACTTCAAATGAGTTTAAAATAAAAAACTCCTCTTACCTATACTGCGCCGCGGCTCCTCTCCACCTCCGGCAGAACTCGCTCTCCCTGTCTTTTAGGCCTGCACTGCTCTATCACCTGACTATCACCTGACTACGTGCAGCATCAGGTCATAGTGCGTGCACTACGTTATGACTCTGTACACGGTCAGGACAGTAAAGCGGCGGCCCCAGCAATGAAGACCGGGAGGGTGAGTGTGCCGAATACCACACCTCGTGCCCGCTTGACGTTGCTTACATCGAGCTCACGAGCCACTCTATGGTCACGGGTTTACCAAAAACGTGACTTTACGCCCTCCGGGAGGAACAGGTGAGGTCAGGTTGGTACAGTTTACACACACACACACACCTCCTTTCCATGAGGGCACAGAGAGGCAACAAGCTGAGAGAGCCTTTTCGCTGCTGCAGTGAAAACAGCGCTGTCTCAGCCTGGGAAATCTGCCACCAGCTTCTCGTTTGATAAAAGCCTGGTTTGCTAACGGGATTATATAGGGTCAGAAACCAACCCGCGGTAGCTTATAACTAGGCCAAATAACAGACTTGGGGATTCGTGATCGAGATACAAGATAGCACAAGATTAAAATATATATTTAATCGCGGTAAGGGCACACTAGATTTAACACAATATACACAGAGAATATATACAGTGGTCTGAGGTTACAGATACATGTTATATGGGTACAACAGGGTTAAGCAGTGTAAAAGTCAGTTACCGGGTAAGATGAAAGTTCCTTTTGGTTGTGAGGTGTTCTTTGCTGGAGTCCACATGAAGGGCCATTATCTCAGCGAGTTCCTGGGTCCCTCTAAACACATTTGTAAGATGTGACCCTTCTTCAGAGAAAGAGACGGCCGCTTGCTGGCCCAAGCCTTTTAACCTGTAGCCGGCCCTTCCCCTCCTGGCCTCAGGGAGGGGTCCACTCCCCCTCTTCTGGGCTGGCAGAAAATGACCCACAAAACCCTTTAGGGTTCATAGCTCCAGACCAGATATAGGGATATGGTTCTGGGACCACCTCCTGCTGGGGGTTTACCTACAGGATTTAGCTTCGCTCCAAACTGGTGGACTGAGGTGTGACCTTCGCCACCTGGGGCCTCCTTGAAGCCTGGACCCCTGGGGCTTTCTTCCTTGCCAGCTGACACTCAGGTGGCTGGGGGGTGGGAACCTATTTGGCATGTACAGTGAACATGCCAAGAGGTGAATCAAATGACAATCAGGGCTGGGGCTTTGAGTTCAGGGCTGTGGAGTTCCTACCTCCGCTATCTGTCAGCAAATGGGGGTGTGAGGACATAGCTGACAGTAAATATTAATCCATATTCCTCACAGTGAGTATTACAAGCGCTTGCAGCGCCTCGCTCCCCGCACCTAATGGATACTCACTAGTATTCGCTTTATAAGACAAACGGCTATTTCCCCCCACTTTTTTGGGGGAAAAGTGCATCTTATAAAGTGAAAAATACAGTACGCTTTAATATTTGTAAGTATTATAAATAAGACTATTTTTAATAGCATAGCAAATATAACAGTATTACTAGCATAATAAACATCCGTCAACAGTTTTCTGCTGTTCTCACTTTAAAATCTAACATCTCCAGCACATGCCTATGACTCCCTATATTTATGAGCTCACGGTTCTCTCCGTCCACCTTCCTCTGACAGTTTGTATTCCCTTATGAATCAGCAGCAGGTGGGCGGGGAGAGCCAGGAGCTCATGAATATTCGGGACTCATCACTATGCACTGGAGCTATTCAATACAATGTTTTGACAGAATGGCTGGGTCAATTTAAAAAAAATGACTCAGCATTTTGCTGAGGGGATCTGTCACTAGTTTATGTTACCATTAGTTAGGACACCACAAAAGTGGTGACAGATTACATTTAACGACAATGGCCGTTTGTCCTATTACGTTTAAATATAGCATGAATGAGTTTGCTTTCTCCTGTCAATGGTACATCCATATATACATTGGCTTGCCCCACCATAATCTGTGTGTTTACCTGACTTCACTCTAGTTTGTATAGGCACTACTCAACTTAGGCAGAGGATGCAGGATTTCATCTTGTATTAAAGGACATCTGTCAGCAGCTTTGTACCTATAAAACTGGCTGACCTGTTGCATGGACTCTTAGCAGTCATCTGTGTTGGTTCCATGTTCATATGTGTCCGCATTGCTGAGAAAAATTATGGTTCAATATATGCAAATGAGCCTCTAGGAGCAACAGGGGCGTTGCTGTTACACCTAGAGGCTCTGTTCTCTCTGCAACTGCCATGCTCCCTTTGCACTTTGATTGACAGGTGTGATTACGTTTACGCTGCCCGCTCTGTCAAGGTGCAGAAAGTGCAGCAATTACAGAGAGAGCCAAGCCTCTAGGTGTAACGTCAACTCCCCCGTTGCTCCTAGAGGCTCATTTGCATATATTGAAATCAACACACATGCCTTCAGCTGCCAAGCGCACATCCAACAGGGCTCCCAGTTTCATAGGTACAAATCTGCTGACAGAGGCCCTTTAAGGGAGCAATGTGAAGTTGATTTTACTAAAAAAAACAATTTTTCGAAGAAAAACTGAAGTAAATATGTTTTTGAATGTTTCTACTTACTGCTAAATACCTGAAAATGCAAATAATTCAGAAAGGCTTGAGACTCCCGCTGACATAGATTTACAGGATGATGTGCAATATCATCCGCAAAGGATACTATCATGTTAACTTGTAATTGAAGGTCAATATATAAATCAAGGCATGCTTGTGAAGTTCAAAAGGGATGCTAGGCATTATCTAGCCTATAATGTTAATACTTGGGCAGAAGAAAACTGCCACTAATGCTGGAAATACAGCTCTCGGAGAGTACAGATTTCAAGTCTAGATCCAAATTAGATCGAAATACTATTTTGACATGGAAGAACATCATTGTCATCCCCATTAATTCATATTCCTGTTTCATTAAAACTTCCCCAACATCTGCTGTACATGTATGACGAATGTTGGGTCTTTAAAGATTGCATTTGCTCAGGAAACACATAGTAACATAATTTATAACGCTGAAAAAAAGACATCTGTCCATCCAGTTCAGCCTGTTATCCTGCAAAGTTGATCCAGAGGAAGGCAAAACAAAAACCCCTGTGAGGTAGAAGCCAATTTTTCTCATTTTAGGGGAAAAACATCCTTACCAACTCCAATCAGGCAATCAGAATAACTCCCTGGATCAAAGACATCTCCAAAAACCTAATAACTATAACCACCACCTCAGGCAGAGAGTTCCATAGTCTCACTGCTCTTACCGTAAAGAATCCTCTTCTATGTCTGTGTACAAACCTTCTTTCCTCCAGACGCAGAAGATGTCCACTTGTCACAGTCACATATATACATAGCTATTAGATCTGCCCTCAGTCGTCTTTTTTCTAAAGTGAATAACCCAAATTTTGATAATCTTTCAGGGTACTGTAGTCCACCTATTCCAGTTATTATGTAGTTGCCCTCCTCTGAACTCTCTCCAGCTCTGCTATATCTGCTTTGTTCACAGGAGCCCAGAACTGTACACAGTACTCCATGTGTGCTCTGATTAGTGATTTGTAAAGTGGCAGGACTATGCTCTCATCACGGGCATCTATACCAGTTTTGATGCAACCCATTATCTTATTGGCCTTGGCAGCGCTGCCTGACACTGGTTTCTACAGTTAAAGGGCTTTTCTCCTCAGGATAGGTCATCGGTATCTGATTGGTGGGGTTTCGAAACCACTGACCTCCGCTGATCAGCTGTTTGACAAGGCAGCGGTTCTCTTGTGAGCACCATGGCCTTCTCTCTGCTTTTACTAGTCCAAGTGATGACACCTTCATGTGTCATGTGGCCTAGAAGCAGCTCAGCCCCATTTAAGTGAATGGGACTGAGCGTGATACCAAGCACACCCGCTATACAATGTACGGCGCTGTGCTTGGGAAGCTGAAATACAAGCTTGGTAAGCTGCTCAATACAGCTGAACAGTGGGGATCCCGGGTGTCGGACCCCCACCAATCTGATACGGATCACCTATCCAGAGGATAGGTCATTAATATAAAAATCCTGGAAAACCATTACTGCCACTGCTGCGCACGCCCTCCCCACTCTGTCATGGGGACACTATTGTCACTGTCACTACCACATTCCCCATTCTGTCATGGGGCCACTACTGCCACTGCAGCTGCCGTCACCTCCGTTCCCACTCTGTCATGGGGCCACTACTGTTGATGCCACCATCCCCATTCTGTCATGGGGCCACTATTGTCATGGTTACTGCCACTACTGCTGCCATCGTCCCCAATCTATCATGGGGCCACTATTGTCATGGTTACTGCCACTGCTGCTGCTGCCGCCTCCGCCCTGATGATGGCACCAGCAGTGGAAGTAACCATGACACTGTCATGGGGCCACTATTGTCACGGTTACTGCCACTGCTGCTGCCACCGTCCTCACTCTTTCATAGGGCCACTACTGTCACTACCACCTTCCCCATCATTCTGTCATGGGGCCACTACTGCTACGGCTACTGTGCTGCCACTTTCCCCACTTTGTCATGGTGCCTCTACTGATGCTGCCACCACCCCTACTCTGTCATGGGGCCACTACTGCTGCTGTCACCATCCCCACTCTGTCATGGGGCCACTACTGTCACTACCACCTTCCCCATCATTCTGTCATAGGGCCACTACTGCTATGGCTACTGTGCTGCCACTGTCCCCACTTTGTCATGGGGCCTCTACTGATGCTGCCACCATCTCCACTCTGTCATGGGGCCATTATTGTCATGGTTACTTCCACTGCTGGTGCCATCATCTCCACTCTGTCATGGGGCCCCTATTGTCACAGCTACTGCCACTGCTACTCCTGCTACCACTATCCCCACTGTCATGGGGCTACTATTCTGCTGATGCTGCCATCGTCCCCACTCTATGGGGCCACTACTACTGCTGCCATCATCCCCACTCTGTCATGGGGCCACTACTGTCACAGTTACTGCCATTGCTGCTGCTGCCACCACCGTCCCCATTCTGTCATGGGCCACGATTGTCATGGTTACTGCCACTGTCCCCACTCTGTCATTAGGCCACTACTGCTGCTGCCACTATCCCCACTCTGTCTTGGGGCCACTACTACTGCTGCCCCATCCTCACTCTGTCATGAATTCACTACTGCTGCTGCCACCATCCCCAATCTATAGTAGTATTCCAGCCAGCACTTGGTCCGTGGTAGACGTTCCAGTGGGAGGGAGCGGACCCCAAAATCAAGTGAGCCACTACTGCTGCTGTCACCGTCCTTACTCTGTCATGGGGCCACTACTGCTGCTGCCACCATCCCCACTCTGTCATAGGGCCACTGCTGGTACTGTCACTGCCACCGTCCCCACTCTGTTAGTCCACGACTGCTACTGCTGCCACCGTCCCCACTCTGTCATGGTGCCACTACTGCCACTGCTATTAGCACAGCCCCCACTCTTTCATGGGTCCACTACTGCTACTGCTGTTGCTGCCACTGGCCCCACTCTGTCATGGGTCCATTACTGCTGCTGCCACCATCCCCACTCTGTCATGGGTCCATTACTGCTGCTGCCAGTTCATGGCGATGAGACCTGATGCTTACAGTTACCTTTAATACTGACACACAGTGATTCGACAGCTGACAGAAGTGATTAAAAAGCATGTGTTTGGACTGCCACAACATGCATTAAAAGAAAAAAAAAATCTTTATTACGTTTTTGGCTGCCTCCATTTTTTTTTTTTTTTTTCACTAAGGAGCCATTTGGACACTGCTCCTGCAGGGACGCTCCCGTTTTTGTTTTTGCTTTACTGAAGGGTGCTGTATTGCTTTTCTTTTTGTTTAACAGAAGGGATTACCTATGAATCTTGGTGCACACTGTTACTGCCACTGCTGCTGACAACTTCAATCATAGTGAACTGCACAGTTAAGTCCACGCCAATAAATTATACCTGACGCTTTTAATTGTAATACTGATGCACAGTAATTCAACAGCTAACAGAAGAGATTAGCTAATCTTGATGCCCTGCACAGTGATGTAGACAGTGATAAATAACAACTGTCTGTAATACTGATGGCACAGTACCTGCAGAACAGATTAACTATGAATGTGTGTGCACTAGAACTTAAAGGGCTTCTGTCACCCCATTAAACCGTTTTGTTTTTTCTTTACTAATAATCCCTACACTGCGATCTCATCATAGCTATAAGCTAATTAATGATTTTCATTCAGTAGAATTTGTTAAAAATCGATTTTTGAAATATGTAAATTACCTTGCTACCAGCAAGTAGGGCGGCTACTTGCTGGTAGCAGCCGCATCCTCCGATGGTAATGACGCCCCCTCTGCTTGTTGATTGACAGATCCCATCCGCTGGCCCTTTCTCTGCTGGCCCTGCCTGTTTTGATACAATATCTGGCGCCTGCGCCGCGGCCGTACCCCTCTTCAATCTGCGCAGGCGCACTGAGAGGCGGCCACTCGCTCGGCCGCTCCATCCTCAATGCCCCTGCGCCGATGACGTCACATCTACACCCGGCGCAGGCGCATTGAGGAGCGAGCGGCCAAGCGCAGGCCGCCTCTCAGTGCGCCTGCGCAGATTGAAGAGAGGTACGGCCGCGGCGCAGGCGCCAGATATTGAATCAAAACAGGCAGGGCCAGCAGAGAAAGGGCCAGCAGACGGGATCTGTCAATCAACAAGCAGAGGGGGCGTCATTACCATCGGAGGATGCGGCTGCTACCAGCAAGTAGCCGCCCTACTTGCTGGTAGCAAGGTAATTTACATATTTCAAAAATCGATTTTTAACAAATTCTACTGAACGAAAATCATTAATTAGCTTATGTATGATGAGATCGCAGTGTAGGGATTATTAGTAAAGAAAAAAAAAAAACAGTTTAATGGGGTGACAGAAGCCCTTTAATGCACACAGCAATACACTCCCCTTTCACTCTACCTGCAGTGTAAAGCTGAATGTACATGGCCGTGTTTCACGTGATATATACGAGTGTATTACTGTAGTGCAGCGGCGGCATGAAGCGCATGGCGTCATAGCAACCAATGATACCATGCGCTCCTGCTCTCAGCAGTAATCCAGGCCTTGTTACCACGGACCGCTCACAGCCATGAAACACGGCTGTGTGCATTCGGCTTAAGTTCCACACTTTCACACTGAGATTGGGCCACCAAGTGGGATAAATATTATTAGGCACAGGGGCCTGAGTATACCAGATTTATCACGCTTTTTCGAATCTCGAATTTCTTGACGAAGCTCAGTGAATCGTCTAAATCAAATTTTTTTAAACCTCGCTCATCTCTACTTTTTACCCCTCAGATGCTATGGTCAAATGTAACCATGGCACCTGAGAAGTCATTTACCAGGAGTGCTCAAATAACAAGATTGAGGAGCTATGGCAACTGGGGGCATTCTGAAGCCTCACAGGACTGCCATAGTTCAGATAATATTAAGCCCTGCCTGTGGCAAGGCTTAATTGGAAAACTGTTATTTCGTATAGACTGTAGTGGTAACAAGTAAAAAAAAACAATGAAAAAATTTCAATTGTTGAAATCTAAAAGTAGTTGCTGATACGCCATAACAGAAAAAAAAATATCAACATGACAGAATCACAATTTTTTGCCTCCCCCAAAAAAATTAATAAAAAATGATTAAAAAAACTCATATTATTATTTATTATTAATGCGCCATTCATTCCATAGCGCTGTAAATATGAAAATGGGTATACATACATAATACAGACAATTGCACAGCACTAATCATAAACAAGACGAGTTACAAACTGGTACAGAAGGAGAGAGGGCCCTGCCCATGAGGGCTTACAATCTACATGGTATGGGAGAAGGACACAGTAGGTGAGGGTGAAGCTGGTCATGGCGGTATAGAGGCAGCAGGGTCACTGGTTGTAGGCTTGTCTGAAGAGGTGAGTTTTTAGGTTTCTTTTGAAGGATTCCACTGTAGGTAAGAGTCTGATATGTTGGGGTAGCAAGTTCCAGAGAATGGGGGATGCACGGGAGAAATCTTGGAGGCGATTGTGGGAAGAGGTGATAAGAGGAGAGGAGAGAAGGAGGTCTTGTGAGGATAGGAGAGTGCGTGTGGGGATGTATCAGCAAAGTAGCTCAGAGATGTAGAGAGGGGACAGGTTATGGACAGCCTTGTATGTATTTGTTAGTATTTTGAACTGAATTTGTTGGGCAATGGGGAGCTAGTGAAGGGTTTGGCAAAGAGGAGAGGCAGAGGAGTAACAGGGTGAGAGGTGGATCAGCCATGCAGCAGAGTTGAGGATAGATTGGAGTGGTGCGAGAATGCTAGATGGAAGGCCACAGAGCAGAATGTTGCAGTAGTCTAGGCGGGAGAAGATGAGGCCATGTACAAATAGTTTTGCAAACTCAAAGTTGAGGAAAGCGCAGACGCGGGAGATGTTTTTGAGTTGGAGGTGGCAAGTGGTGGAAAGGGCTGTTTTGTCCATGTTAAGTTTGAGAAAGCAAGAGGAGAAGAAGGAGGCTATGGAAGATAGGCATTGTGGGATTCTGGATAGTAGGGTGGTGATGTCTGGGCCAGAGAGGTAGATTTGTGTTTCGTCAGCAGAAAAGTGATACTGAAAGCCATGCGACTCATATCCAAAACTGGTATCAATAATAGTTGCTCTATTCCTAACTGACGGCTGAGAACCTACTCAGTGATAAAAAATAAAAAAAATTCTAGTATAAATAGAAGGAGTGCACCTGCAAAAAAAAAGCTCTTGCACAACTCCATACAGGGTTCGAATATGCAATAATTTTTTTTTTATTTCCAGTGTTATCTTCATTTTTTTTTTTAAACATTAGAAAAAACAAATGGGGTATCACTGTAATCATGCTGCCCACAGAACAAAGGAAACATTTTTACTATACAGTGAACTCCATGAGTATGTCTCACGGCATTGCTACCTACCTCCTAGATCAGATAATTAAGGCTCAATGTCAAGGCTGAATATAACATTTTTGAAACTTTTGAAAGTTTATTAAACTTTGAATCATTGTAGTCCATTTCTAATATTGTTCTCAATGTTTGGTTCTATTATTTAGGGTGTGGAGAGTGAAAAGTTCCCCATTGTACAACAAGCACTGAAAACAGGACGCTGCATGACAGAACACGAATATCTCACTCATCCCTTGTACGGGGGTAAGATTAAGGTTGAATACGACATTTACACAATGGTTTAGCCATTACAGTTGATCAAATGCAGGTGAAATTCTGATTAGCTTTTATTGTAAGGATCCAATTACACATGCAGATACAGTATATTGCTGGTAACAAGAGACAATAGATGATATAGTGAGTTGATTGGTGCTCATTATTTATATATCTGGACACATTTACACTGGACAATGATTATGAATGATCGCTGAGGGGAACAAATGTAAATGAACTTTAGGTACACAAGTTTTCAAGTACACACATCATATATGTACTGTATTTATATATTAGTAAGTTACTATTATTTTGCTTATTAGAAATGGGTTTTAATATAATACAAACCATTTAAATCAGGGTTTTGCATATAATATGCTTTTTTTGGTGGCTGCATGATCAGGAGCCTCCAAAGGACCATGGAACAACCCAGTGGAGCGAAAAATAGCAGAAGTGACATAATGCTTTACTAGGGCCACTTCCACTTTATTCTAGTCATCAGCCAGGGTCACTGTCACGATCAGTGTGGGGGAAAAACTCCACACTAAAGTCAGGAGAGAAGGGGAATAGTAACTGGGCCTGGAAACTAGGGAAGGAACTGGTCACCTCCTAAACAACCCTAATCCGGGCCCTAACTACCTATCAATATGAATAGACCTTGAAGGTAGGAATAGTCATATGCTGGATACCTAGGCCCTTATATCCCTATAAGGCCCTGGAATGAGTTTCAGATACAAAAAACAACAGGCAATATAACCAACACAAAATAATAAGAAAAGACAAGACTTATCTGAAAGTTGAAAACTGGCAACTCCAGAAGCACCACAGAGTACAACCGACCAGCTAGTTAGAAGGCAGGAAGAAAATCTATAAACCACACCTCCAAGAGTGAGAAGCTGCTACTTATGGGAAAAGTAAATTACCAACAAGCAACACCTGAAGGAAGGGGTGTGGCATTCACCAAAACACAGACACAATAAGCTCCACAGTGAACTTGTCAATTTAACCCACGAGTTGCCAGTCTCTCAGATCTCCTGGTAACTGCAACGGGAACATCCGTAACAGTCACAAAGATCAGACACTGATGGCACATTCTGGCAAAGCAAAACTTAAAGGGTTCTTAGGGGTTTTTATATTGTTTGCCTATCCAGCTCTTATCTCCTGAATATCTAAAAGGCAGGAGTACAGGGGTGTCAGACCCCCTACTTTTTTATATTGATCATTCACATAGACTCAATATGCAAATCCCTGAGAATTCCTATTTGCATGGAAAGCTGACAGCACATTTTCCAATTGTTTGTTGTTTATTATTATATACTTTGACATGTCAAACAACCTGCAGCAACACCACACCAGATAACAATTAACATACAGTATGATACTGAAGCTTAAATGCTACAATATATCAGAGGTGGCCATTTACTGTATATTAGTGTCTGCTTATGTGTAGGAGGAGATTTCTATTCCAATGAACCTTCAGGGACAGGTTGACAAATATAGGAATTTTGTTTTAAGATTTTATGGTATATACAGTGATCTTTGTTATCATGTTACAATTATTGACTTTTTATCAGATTGTAACCAAGGCCCTGAGGCTGGCGAGTGTGCTTCTCCCTAGTCAGGGTTTCCAGAGTCCTGTTGATATGGCTACTAGGCTGGGCCTCCGAAGGCAGGAGAAAAGGACAATCAGTAATAACATTGAAATGTCTGTCATGCTGACATTAGTAGTCAAGTGACACCGGACGCCGTCATGTGCCCAGCAGTGTAGCCTATTTAACATAGGCAACAACTCACCACAGTTGCCTGTGTTTGATTTTATTCCCTAGATCGCTGCATTAGCCCTAGATTATTGGATATATATTCTTGGATTCCTGACCCTTTGCCGTGGACGTAGATGCTGACCCTTTTCCTGACAATTTGTAACCTGATGTGACATCCTGGTATTGACTCTTGGCTTTGTATTGTGTCTGGTTATTGATCTCTGACTTTATCCTTTCTGTTTTTCCAGGTATTGACTTTGGTGCAGCTTAGTTTCTGATTTGTGTCACCTGATTTGGTTTGGCTTTTGTCTCTTCTGTTTTGACCCGGTTTGATTGTTACGCGTAGTTTCTATTTTGAAAGTGTCGATCTGTCACTCGGTTAATATTTTTCCCTCCGCAGTACCCTTCCTGTAGGCCCCAGCACTTAGATAAGGAGGGATTGTGGACCAGTTGTAGGCCGTCATGACGAATCATGCAATTAGGTAGACAGAGGGGTTGTGGTGAGTTCAGGATACCACTAGTGCCTACAGTGACATGGATACCATTTTAACTAGCAAGGGTTTAAAGCAGTTTTATTACATTATGAGGACATCATCAGGATTGAATTGAGTCAATAAAGTATCATCTGATGGTTTCAGATTCTGATGCAATACTTCTAAAAACAACTTTAAATTGATATATAAAAAAATACAATAGATCAGATAGCAATTAATTGACTCCCAATCATTAAAATCAACATAGGTCCACATTTCCACTGGTAAAGATTTAAGGTGCATATTGGTCCCAACATCAGAGAGGGGGGATTTTGCAACGGTATACTCACCCTATTGAGCCCTTGTATATCTCCCTATGTTGGGTGGAGTAAAAACCCCAAAAAGGGTAGTCAAGCGCAGGATCTCATGTTAAACCCTCTTAATCATGAAAAATCATCAAAATGTAAACAGTCCTCCACAAAAACAGGAACAAAAGTGCAATGGTAAAAATTAGCACAATATAGGAAACAGTTCCCTAATGTCAGTGGTCAATAGGGCATGAGATCTAACATCAGCATCTGGCATGGAGGACTTGATGTCAGTAGGATGGAGGCCCCTCATACTGGTAACAGCTGGAGAGCCGCAGGTTGGCCATCCCTGCAGTAGGCCATACATGCTCCTCTGGAATTCTGGGAAGAAGGGATTCAAATGAGGTCTTAGCAAGTTCTGCATCTGATGCCACCAGATGTAAGGCAGCTACCCTATAAGTAAATGTTCAACGCTTTAAATAAGCCTTAAAACATGACTTGGATATTAAATAAGCCAGCACCTCATCTGCAGACAGCTGTTTCGGGGTGACTAACTCATTAATATTTATTTCATAATTTTGTAAGTAATATTGGCATACGAGTAACTAGTGAGATTTCCTCTGAGCACAATCCTGAATTAATATATAAACCAACAAGGTCCATATACAGGTCCTTCTCAAAAAATTAGCATATTGTGATAAAGTTCATTATTTTCTGTAATGTACTGATAAACATTATACTTTCATATATTTTAGATTCATTACACACCAACTGAAGTAGTTCAAGCCTTTTATTGTTTTAATATTGATGATTTTGGCATACAGCTCATGAAAACACAAATTTCCTATCTCAAAAAATTAGCATATTTCATCCGACCAATAAAAGAAAAGTGTTTTTAATACAAAAAAAGTCAACCTTCAAATAATTATGTTCAGTTATGCACTCAATACTTGGTCGGGAATCCTTTTGCAGAAATGACTGCTTCAATGCGGCGTGGCATGGAGGCAATCAGCCTGTGGCACTGCTGAGGTGTTATGGAGGCCCAGGATGCTTCGATAGCGGCCTTAAGCTCATCCAGAGTGTTGGGTCTTGCGTCTCTCAACTTTCTCTTCCCAATATCCCACAGATTCTCTATGGGGTTCAGGTTAGGAGAGTTGGCAGGCCAATTGAGCACAGTAATACCATGGTCAGTAAACCATTTACCAGTGGTTTTGGCATTGTGAGCAGGTGCCAGGTCGTGTTGAAAAATGAAATCTTCATCTCCATAAAGCTTTTCAGCAGATGGAAGCATGAAGTGCTCCAAAATCTCCTGATAGCTAGCTGCATTGACCCTGCCCTTGATAAAACACAGTGGACCAACACCAGCAGCTAACATGGCACCCCAGACCATCACTGACTGTGGGTACTTGACACTGGACTTCAGGCATTTTGGCATTTCCCTCTCCCCAGACTTCCTCCAGACTCTGGCACCTTGATTTCCGAATGACATGCAACAGTCCAGTGCTGCTTCTCTGTAGCCCAGGTCAGGCGCTTCTGCCGCTGTTTCTGGTTCAAAAGTGGCTTGACCTGGGGAATGCGGCACCTGTAGCCCATTTCCTGCACACGCCTGTACACGGTGGCTCTGGATGTTTCTACTCCAGACTCAGTCCACTGCTTCCGCAGGTCCCCCAAGGTCTGGAATCGGTCCTTCTCCACAATCTTCCTCAGGGTCCGGTCACTTCTTCTCGTTGTGCAGCGTTTTCTGCCACACTTTTTCCTTCCCACAGACTTCTCACTGAGGTGCCTTGATACAGCACTCTGGGAACAGCCTATTCGTTCAGAAATTTCTTTCTGTGTCTACCCTCTTGCTTGAGGGTGTCAATGATGGCCTTCTGGACAGCAGTCAGGTCGGCAGTCTTACCCATGATTGCGGTTTAGAGTAATGAACCAGGCTGGGAGTTTTTAAAAGCCTCAGGAATCTTTTGCAGGTGTTTAGAGTTAATTAGTTGATTCAGATGATTAGGTTAATAGCTTGTTTAGAGAACCTTTACATGATATGCTAATTTTTTGAGATAGGAATTTTGTGTTTTCATGAGCTGTATGCCAAAATCATCAATATTAAAACAATAAAAGGCTTGAACTACTTCAGTTGGTGTGTAATGAATCTAAAATATATGAAAGTCTAATGTTTATCAGTACATTACAGAAAATAATGAACTTTATCACAGTATGCTAATTTTTTTAGAAGGACCTGTACATTGGACATTTTGTGATATCTTTATATATTTATTACTGTGTACAACAAACTCAAAAGGTAAAACTTTTTTGACAATTATAACTATGTTTTCCTGGTGGAATAATAGACCATGAAAGATATTTTTTCAGGCAAGAAAGACCCACATATGTTTCTATATTGTATCTGAGATCAGTTACATATGTTTGCTTTTTGTCTGCACTTGACTAGATATGCATTGAGCAGTGTATACAATGCATATGAAATTGTTTGCAAGCAATTTTCCCAGAACTACAAACCGGATTCCCCAAAAGTTGAGACACTATACAAATCGTGAATAAAAACTGAATGCAATGATGTGGAGATGGCAAATGTTAATATTTTATTTGTAATAGAACGTAGATGACAGATCAAAAGTTTAATCCGAGTAAATGTATCATTTTAAAGGAAAAATACGTTGATTCAAAATTTCACGGTGTCAACAAATCCCAAAAAAGTTGGGACAAGTAGCAATAAGAGGCTGGAAAAAGTTAATTTGAGCATAACGAAGAGCTGGAAGACCAATTAACACTAATTAGGTCAATTGGCAACATGATTGGGTATAAAAAGAGCTTCTTAGAGTGGCAGTGTCTCTCAGAAGCCAAGATGGGTAGAGGATCACCAATTCCCACAATGTTGCGCAGAAAGATAGTGGAGCAATATCAGAAAGGTGTTACCCAGCGAAAAATTGCAAAGACTTTGCATCTATCATCATCAACTGTGTATAACATCATTTGAAGATTCAGAGAATCTGGAACAATCTCTGCGTAAGGGTCAAGGCCGTAAAACCATACTGGATGCCTGTGATCTCCGGGGCCCTTAAACGACACTGCACCACAAACAGGAATGCTACTGTAAAGGAAATCACAGAATGGGCTCAGGAATACTTCCAGAAACCATTGTCAGTGAACACAATCCACCGTGCCATCCGCTTTTGCCAGCTGAAACTCTACAGTGCAAAGAAGAAGCCATTTCTAAGCAAGATCCACAAGCTCAAGCGTTTTCACTGGGCCAGGGATCATTTAAAATGGAGTGTGGCAAAATGGAAGACTGTTCTGTGGTCAGACGAGTCACGATTCGAAGTTCTTTTTGGAAATCTGGGACGCCATGTCACCCGGACTAAAGAGGACAAGGACAACCCAAGTTGTTATCAACGCTCAGTTCAGAAGCCTGCATCTCTGATGGTATGGGGTTGCATGAGTGCGTGTGGCATGGGCGGCTTGCATGTCTGGAAAGGCACCATCAATGCAGAACAATATATTCAGGTTCTAGAACAACATATGCTCCCATCCAGGCATCATCTCTTTCAGGGAAGACCCTGCATTTTTCAACAAGATAATGCCAGACCACATTCTGCATCAATCACAACATCATGGCTGCGTAGGAGAAGGATCCGGGTACTGAAATGGCCAGTCTGCAGTCCAGATCTTTCACCTATAGAGAATATTTGGCGCATGATAAAGAGGAAGGTGCAACAAAGAAGGCCCAAGACGATTGAACAGTTAGAGGCCTGTATTAGACAAGAATGTGAGAGCATTCCTATTTCTAAACTTGAGAAACTGGTCTCCACGGTCCCCAGACGTCTGTTGAGTGTTGTAAGAAGAAGGGGAGGTGCCACACAGTGGTGAAAATGGCCTTGTCCCAACTTTTTGGGGATTTGTTGACACCATGAAATTCTGATTCAACATATTTTTCCCTTAAAATTGTACATTTTCTTAGTTTAAACTTTTGTTCCGTGATTTATGTTCTATTCTGAATAAAATATTAGACGTTGGCACCTCCACATCATTGCATTCAGTTTTTATTCACGATTTGTATAGTGTCCCAACTTTTTTGGAATCCGGTTTGTATTTATGCTACATACTGTGAACTTCAAAGTACTTTCTTAGCCTGCAGTTCATGTCTGTTTGTTATAATTATGTTATATGTGGAAAACTTTTACCCAAAAATATCATGCTCTTAAGACTAACTACATTAGATGATCAGATCACAAGATGTCAATGTTACTATTAAGCAAACAAAACTGCAGTCCAACGTTGTAAAACAGCAATTAACTGGTGCATGATCCTCAGAGACCTGATCTGAAGTTCAAAAATGTTGAACCACAGAAAGTGATGGAGGGAGCACACAGTGTAAATGGTCGATTTATTTACTCATTGCAATGTTTCAGCTCTCACAGGAGCCGTTCTCAAGCAAGTGGACCACACTCGTGAGAAGGTTTGTATTGTTAAAGGGGTTTTCAGGATAGGTCATTAGTATCTGATCAGTGATCCGCAGCCTTCTCAGAGCTTACCAAGCACAGCACCCTATATTGTATAGCAGCTGTGCTTGGTATCGCAGCTCAGCCCCATTCACCTGAATGGGACTGAGCTGCGCCTAGGTGACTTGACCGTCAAAGCGATTTCACTGGGCTAGGGAAAGCTGAAAGAAGGCCGCATGCTTCACTGGAGCACCGCAGCCTCCTCAAACAACCTAACTTTGTACTTGCGAGAATGAATAACCCCAAAACAGTGCTGTCTACAGAAGGTTGTGCGTGGTTTCGTTGATTACCCCACTGTTCATTCATATCTGGTAGTGCAGGTTTGTGGAGATAAGTAGCAGGAACAAGATTCTCAGCCCTAATGATCTGCAAATGATGGCAAACTAATGTTGAAAGATAAAAATATCTATATGAACACTCTTATATTCTATAGACAGTCAGGCATGCTGGCAGTTGTAGTTTTGTAACAGATGGAGAGCCACAGGTTGGTAACCACTGCATTAGACAGTTGCCTTTTATGTATTTCTCTTTAAATGGAGTTGAAACCAGAAATGTACTTTCCGATGTTCAATGCTTTCCATGTCTGGCCATCATATGTAATCTACTGAACTAAAAAAAAAGTCTTTAGACTCATTACCATAGAGGAATTTCAGCATGTTGAGTTTATAAAATGTACAATGCAAAGTAGGAAATAGTTTCAGATAAAAAGCCCTTTTTAAGTCACTCGTCTGTTTCTTATTAAAAAGAAATACTTGTTGGAACATTATAGCTATGCCAAGTAGAATCAAAACAGCAATTATGGTTCTTCCATTACATGTTTCCTGTTCAGTGATGTCCTAAGTGCATTGTAGCTGTAATTTTTTTTTTTTTTCATATATTAATGAAAATGACGGCAATAGCTACAAACACTATGAAATACATTCTTAAAGTAAAGACATCTTGGGACATGACATGGATCAGAGGTCCATTTATGTTATGCAGTGCATCACGAAAAGTGTTAAAGCATTGTAATCTACATAGTGTGACAGTGTGAATACCAGGGATCTTCAGGATTAGGGGTTTAAAAACGGATTCTGTAAAAATCTATTTGGGTCCATTACATTTAAAGGGCATCTGTCAGCAGACTTGTACCTATGAAACTGGCCAACCTGTTGCATGTGCGCTTGGCAGCTGAAGTTTTCTGTGTTGGTCCCATGTTCATATGTGTCTGCATTGCTAACAAAAATAAAGTTTCAATACATGCAAATAAGCATCATGGAGCAACTGTTACACCTAGAGGCTCTGCTCTCTCTGCAACTGCTGTGCGCTCTGCACTTTGATCACGGCTGGTCCTGACTTCACCTAAAGTCTTGCGCTGTGCTGTGTGCTTTTGTATCTGGTGCAGCTGCAGCCAGATACTATTTATTTTACTCACTTATACAGGAAAGAGGCTCACAGTACAGAAGAGAACTACCGGCAAGCCACTTTCCTGTACTGCGCCTGTGCTGGATACTGAAGCACACAGTGCAGTGCAAGACTTTAGGTGAAGTCAGGGTAAGGTGCAATGACATCCACAATGCCTGGCTCTATCAGAGTGCAGAGCGCAAAGCAGTTGCAAAGAGAGCTGAGACTCTAGGTAGCAGCTTCTCTATTGATCCTAGAAGCTAATTTGCATATATTAAAACTTTACAATTGTTCTCAGCAATGTAGGCACATGTGTACATAGGACCAACACAGATGCCTTCAGCTGCCAAGCGCAACATAGGTACAAATCTGCTGACAGATGCCCTTTAACACTATGTATGTAGCATTATCACTGAGGCCAATGAATTATTATATGTATAAAGTTTTATATAAGGGAACCAAATCCATGCAACCCATTTAAAGATGCTATCAATGAATGAGAAGTAAAGTAAATATACATTTGTCATTATTTTCTATTTGAGTAGAGAAATTGAATTTTACGGTTTGTACATTTTAGAGCTGGGTGGACCTTCGTTTGGTGCAAACACATTAAAGCTGACCAAGAAGCTTATAGATCAGGTTATATCCGTGAGGTGAGTACCACTGTTTTTTATACTTCAACTCTATGGAAAATGATTGCAGATTGTTCATTTATTACACATAGACATTTTTGTAGAGATTCTGATAAGCAGCAAAATGCACATACTTTTTTTTAAGTCAATATGTATTCCTCAGTCTGATACATTTTTAGTATGCTTCATTCATTTAAAGGGGTTCTCCAGAAATTAAGAAAATTAAAATACTTAAATATTACTTTATTGTAAATATTTTCCCATTATATTTCATTAGTTATATTGGCTTGTTTTTTTCTAGGGAGCAAACATTAGGAGAATTAAAATGGCCGCCGTCCTATTAGTACACACAAAACCTGTCCTAATCACAGAGCAGGATGAGTTACTTCTAGTGATGAGCCAGCATGCTCAGCCGAGTACTGGTTCAGCTCGAGCATCGCTATGCTCGGCTCGTGGCAGTACTCGGCCGAATACCACGTCTGCTCGTCGCATTGCTCGAGTCTCCGCCCAGCACGTTTTGGCGACTCCTAAAGCATCCAATCAGCATTCAGGTAAGTAATTCCGTCCAGTGTAATGCCATAGCCATGTTAGCTATAAGCCTTACACTGGTTGGCTGGCCACAAACACGTGGTATTAGTTTATATAGGAGCCGACATCCCGCGCTCGGATCATTCAGCGTCACGGAGAACCAACAGTAGGCAGGGAAATATAGTGGTTTGCTGAAATTACAACGATTTAACAAGGGTTAAATTCAGCACTATTAGGGACTCACGTCTGCAGGAAGGGACAGATAGTGCAGGGCTGGAAAATCGCTGTGTTCAGTACCAAAAATCTTTCAAAAGAAAGAAATATTACATATCAGTGAGATCTACAGTATACCATCAGAAAGCAGTGTGTTTAGCAGAAATTCTAAAAAGGGGCTTATTCTCGAGAGTGTGCCTGCTAGTGAGATATACACTGCTCCATCATAGATAGGTATTTTTCTGGGGAAATTAACCTAATTTGTGCCACATTTGTGTGCACGTTCAATCCACAAACGTTATATACAGTATTCCAGCCTAAAATCATTTCTATTTGGGACAAATTTCACTAGTTTGGGTCACATCTGTGTCTGCATTTAGGCCGCAACCATATATACAGTAATTCAGCAGAGAATTATTTATATTTGGGACAAATTTCACTAGTTTTGGTCACATCTGTGCATGAATTCAGGCAGCAACCATATATTTAGTAATTCATCAGAGAATTCTTTCTTTTTGGGACAAATGTCCCTAGTTTGGGTTTCATCTGTGTGTGAATTTAGGCCGCAACCGTTGTATACAGTAATTCAGCATAGATGTATTTCTATTTGGGACAAATTTCACTAGTTTTGGTCACATCTGTGTCTGTGTTTAGGCCGCAACCATATATACAGTAATTCCGCAGATAATTATTTCTATTTGGGACAAATGTAACAGTTTTGTGCCAAATATACTGTCCATGTACTGTGGATTCATGTGACAAATACTCTATCACATTTGAAAAGATGTGTCTGTTACACCAATCTAAATAATCTGTGCATAATCTAGTGCGTGGCTCTCTGTTTCAAATACAGTACCACATGTGAAAAAGGTGTATTTTTGTGAGAAGTAAAATATTTGTGCCACATCCACTGTGTGTGCATTTCATACATATTACTAACATATACTGTACTTCATCCGCAGACGGTGTATGGTAGTCTGTGAAATTATCAGAGCTACATCCCCAGTGTAAAGTGTGTGCATCCAAAATACCTATTTTCATTGATTGGCGCGTACACTTACATATCCTACAATACTGTAGGTGTTATATACTTTTAAGCATATATAACATTTCATACTAAGAAGGCGGCCAGTATGGGACGTGGAAGTGGCCGTGATGCTGATGGTTCACGCAAAGGCTGTGGCCCTGGGCTCAATGAAACAGAGTAAAATAATGTAGATGAGGGCCTCCAGATGCACTAACCCTCTAAAAAAGTGAAGGCGATGGCGAACCTTGTGTGTGAGCTTACCGAGCTACAAAGCTGCCAACAACTTATGGCCATTATCAGACACAGCCAACCTGGTCCCTTATACCCTGCCCCAGCTCTGCGGCAGTGTACTTTTTGTCACCCAAGCATATTCATTTCAGCAAGACCTGTTGCCGCTTCCCTATGAGAATTCAGAGTTTGCAGTGGAGGAGGAGGTAGAGGCAGAGGAGAAGAAGGGGGGATGCTGCCACTAATGTAGGTGGTGGCAGAAATCCTGATGGCAGTAGTGCCCTTTAAATCCCTGGCGTCGGTGGCACCTGTGCCATCCCAGGGTCCGACTAGCTAGCGGCCTACACAAGGTTCACCCAGTGTGCCGTAAAGGAAATGTAGCGTCCCTGGCCAAAAGCACTTGTCGATGTGTCCATCGTTAAGTGGACCTTCCCAATAACTGCGTTAGTCAGGGCACAGGTGATGTTACGGGACACACACACAATTGCTGGTGTAATGCGGGGACGGCACACCGTGAAAAATAGCGGCGGCTGGGACGGCCGCCGCCAAGGGGGTTGAGGAAAGCATCCACAGGCCTAGATGGTAACATTTCCATGCCTACAAATTTTGAAAGGTGCACATTTAGTGCCATAGCCTGTGGGTGGGTTGTAGGGTATTCGCGCTTACAATCAAAAGCCTGGGGACATCTGTACACTGTGCTTGGACACAGAAAGGGGTGTGCTAGCAGATAGTGCTTGCGAAGGCCCAGCTGCAGGGCGGGAGTCATCCAGGCCTGCGTCAAGGACAGAGGATTGGCCAGCGTGTAACACAGGGGAGGAAGAGGAGGCAGTGGTGTGACCCACAGACACTGATTGTGGACCCAGGGGTTCAGCCCACTGATTAGGGTGTTGTGATGCCATGTGTCGGATCATGCTGGTGGGGTTGAGGTTGCTACTGTTCCTTCCCCTACTCATTTAGCCTCCAGTGAACAGTCTTCCCCATTATGTTCCTGTGTTTGAGTGTTTATTGTTATGTTTTTAGTTAGTTTATTAATAGGCTGTAAAATATGTTATGGTTATTGTTATTGAAATGTTGAGTTCTTATTTAGGTATAGCATAGTTACAGTTAGCAAATTCAAATTCTTTTATCGTCCCCACCTTCCTCAATAAAGCCCAAGAACACCTACCCCTTGTCAAGGGAGATTTGGACAAGGGGGAACAGTTGCGGGCCTGTTTATTGTGGCCTGCCTTCTCCCTTTTGCCACCACACAGCCTCTTCCAGCCTGTTGCAGTGCTGTGGATCCCTCCCTCTCTGTCCTGCTGTCCTCGCTTGGCTTTCCACCTTCCCAGGTTGGGTCAGTGATATCATCGTCCCCGATCTCCAAATCCAGTTCCTCACTCTGGTCATCCTCCTGACTTCTGTTGACCTAACAAGACCCTACTTATTGACTGTGTTTTATCCCCATCATCCACCAAGTGAAACACTAATTGCCACCCCCCCCCCCCCCCCACCCATCATCTTCTTCTGACTTTGGAGGCTTAAGAGTTTGCGGATCAGTGCATAAGATATCCTCATGTGCCTCTTCAGGGAGGGTCAGCTCACCTGCAAGCCCTCACCTACAATTTTTTGGGGGGTCAGCTGACATGGTATATTATTTTCTATGTTTCAGACTTCCTTCAGTGGTGAATCTTTCACACATGTGTTTTTTACAGGATTCTGGTTTTTATATAGTGGCACAGAGATAAATATTTCAATGTTTTTAAAAAAAATATGTGAGGCTTGACTCCATTTTCTCCTCTCTCCTTTGCAGATGCCTTTTCAGGAGATATTAGACCCTTTCACATTTGGGGCCTGGAGGAATTACAATTGTATTCCTTTCTTTCATTGTATGTGGCACTTTCCCTAGATCTTTCTTTGGGGTAGACAATAGAATTCCAAGATAGTCAGATAGCAGTTTGTAATTGTGGTACATTTCTATAATGTAAAGAGGCAACAAATGCTGACCGCCATTCCCTGCGCTAACTCTGCTACGTGACGTTCTCTGGAACCCAAAGGAACATTACGAATAGAAATCGGTCATTCTTTCTTAGTAGCCTGTGCTGACCACCATTTCCTGCGCTAACTCTGCTATGTGATGTTCTCTGGAACCCAAAGGAACATTACGATTAGAAATTGGTCATTCTTTCTTGGTAGCCTGTGCTGACCATTTAACCAATTAACTTCTTAGGTGGTCAGATCAGCAGGCGCTTTCTCCTAATGTTTTTGAGGTCACCAGCAGGCATCAATGATAATTTTTAAAGAGTGTGTATGATGCCCTCCTTTATGTGTAATAAAGGGTGCATTGTAGTGCCAGTTCCTTGTAATTTTTGGCAGCCCTTTCACTTAGTGCATAGGCTTTATGAGGGTAGGAGTCCCACTACCTGAACAATTGCAGCACCATGTGAATGAGGCCCACCTTTATGTGATATACAGGCTGTAGCTCTTCTTCCTTTTAATTTTTGGCCCCACTTACACTGTATATACAATTGAATCTACAGGAAAAAATGTTTCCTAACAATTTTTCCTC